>NW_005054651.1:263967-266724 GCF_000277835.1 Geospiza fortis | reverse complement strand
CCCTACACATGATGCCTCACATGGTTCTGGGGTCCCAGCACAGGAAAGACCTGTGGAGATGTTGGAAAGAGTCAAGAGGAGGCACCAAGGGGATCAGAGGGGGGATCAGAGGGATGGAGCAGCTCTGCTGTGAGGAAAGGCTGGGAAAATTGGGATTGTTCAGCCTGGAGAAGAGAAGGTGTGGGGTGACCTAATTGTGGCTCTACAGCTCCTGAAGGAGCAACAAAAAAGATGGAGAGAGATGTCTTAAAGGAGTCTGGAGTGGCAGGACGAGGGGTGAGGATTTTAAACTGGCAGAGGGTGGATTTAGATTGGATAATGGGAAGGAGTTCTTCCCTGTGAGGGTGGTGAGGCCCTGGAAAAGGTTTCCCAGAGAAGCTGTGGCTGCCCCTGAATCCCTGGAAGTGTCCAAGGCCAGGTTGGACAGGGTTTGGAGCAACCTTGGATAGTGGAATGTGACCCTGACCATGGCAGGGATTGGAACTGGGTGACCTTCAATTCCAATCCAAGCCATTCCATGATTTTTTGGCACATATATTGGGAATAAATTGATGAACCAAACCATGAGATCATGAGGGGATGAAGAAGAGGAACAAGTCTATGCTGCAACCACCAGGACCACAATTGTCCAGAGGGACAGAAGGAAGAGGAGCTATTTAAGTGTCACGGCAGCAGGTTTGTCAAATCTGGAAAATTCATAGGGAAGAAGAGAGAGAACAGAGACTGCTTTTCAGGAAGAGAAAACTAGAATGGCTTAATAAAACATGCTATTTCTTTTCTACTGGAATTTGAGATAAAATGAGAGGACAGAATTCAAAACCAGGAGCTGAATATTCTTCTTTTGATATTGAATACAGTAGTTTAATATTTCACTTCAGTTTTTATGATGCTGGACAGCATCACAAATCTGTAGGTGCCCTCCCTGGAGGTCATCCCAGGAGGGAAAATTTCCTGGCAAATATCAGCTCGCTGTTTCCACACTTCCAAGATGCCCACCACATCAGCAGAAGATCCTCCCAAATCTGCATTCAAAGTGTGAACCCATTTTCTTGAGCCTATCACATTGTAGGAGGAATTGGGTAATAACTGTGGCAGGGTCTGAATTCCTGGGGTTTTCCGGGGCAGAGCCATCAGTTGGACCTGGTGATCCTTGTGGGGTCCTTCCAAGTTGAGATTTCTATGATTCTGCGATTAATGGAAGAATCAGAGGAAGAGAAATAGAGAACGAAGTGAGTGGAACACAACAATAGTTGCATTTTGGCAGGAAAGAGCTCAGCTTTTATCACGCCAGGCCAGGTGACAGCTGGAATGCAGCCCAAGGAGAAAAGACGTTCAAAGCAGGGAAACCTTGCAGGGATGCCCAAGGTCATCTTGGAGCCCTCAGCTAATGCAGCCACCCTCAACCTCCTGAGGAGGTTCATCAGCATCCTGCATTTCCATACAGGAACCAAAAGCTCTTAAGTCTGGAGGCTGAGCACTGGAACAGGCTCCTCATGGGATTGGTCACAGATTCAAGCCTGCCACAGATCAGGAATTTTTTTGGACAATGCACCCAGGTGCTTGGTGGGATTTTTGGAGTGTCCTGTGCAGCACCAGGAGCTGGACCCGTGATCTTTGTGGATCCTTCCCTTCCAACAGAATATCCTGCAGGGATAATAATCTATAATCCTACATCATTTAAAGATAATAAAAACCACAAGACATGGAGATGCTAGAGAGTGTCCAGAGAAAGACAGCAAAGCTGATGAAAGGTCTGGAGCCCAAATGTGATAAGGAACAGCTGAGGGAGCTGGGAATTCTTATCCTGCAGAAAAGGAGTCTCAGGGAAGACTTTATCACTCTCTACAACTCCCTGACAGGAGGGTGGAGCCAGCTGGGTATCAGTCTCTTCTCCCAGGTAAGAAGCAACAGGACAAGAGGAAACAGCCTCCAGATGAGCCACTGGAAGTTTAGATTGGATATTGGGAACAATTTCTTCCCCAAAAGGGTGGTCAGACACTGGAATATGTTGTGGTGTTGTGAGGGTCCCCAGGACGAGGTGAGAGATGAAAATTGACTCCAAGCTCTCAGAAAGCTGATTTATTTTTTTTTTTATTATATTAAAAGAAAATCATGTACTAAAACTATACTAAAGAAAGAGAAAGGAGACATCAGAAGTCTAGAAAGGAATGAATAATAAAAACCCGTGACAGACTCAGAGAGTCTGACACACTGGCTGTGATCGGTCATTAATTAAAAACAATTCACATGTTTGGATAAACAATCTCCAGGCCACATTCCAGAGGAGCAAAACATGGAGAAACTTCTCAGCTTCTCAGGAGAAAAATGCTAGCAAAGGGATTTTTCATAAAATGCCATGGTGACAGGAATAGGCCCAGGGCAGTGGTGGAGTCCCCATCCCCAGAGGAATTTAAAAGCTGTGTGGATGTGGCACCTGGGGACACGGGCCAGTGGTGGCCTTGGCAGTGCTGAAAGAATGGTTGGACCCCATGGCCTCAGAGGGCTTTTCCAACCTGAACTATTCCCTGATTCTCTGATCCTCACCCACTGCTCTCTGAGGGAGAATGACTGACAGCGAGTGAGGGCTTTGCTGGGAATTTCCAGGGCTTGGGGGTGAACCTCCAGCTCAAAGCCAGTAATTAAGCCCAGAAACTCTGTGAGAACTATTAAGTGGGAAGATTGAGAGAGAGAGGGAGCTCTAACAGACAGCCTTGGAGTGATAAAGGAATCATCCAGCTGTAACAAGCAGCCTAAGCC
>NW_005054651.1:255975-263957 GCF_000277835.1 Geospiza fortis | reverse complement strand
GCCATGAAATGCGAGAGTGAGATGCTGCAGGGAGAGAGAGAAAGGTGAAGGTTATTGTAGCTGAAATACTCAGACTCTCTTATTACAGTCAGTTCCCTTAATAAACTTCAGAATATGTGACTGAGACCTCTGTAATCCACAGAATATACCTGGATAATTAGAGTCAGATTTAAACCACTGAACATGGCCCTTCTGGCTCCTGTCTCAAGGACCTGCACTCCCAGGAGCTGGGCAGAGCAAATGTGGGTGCACAGGGCAGTGTCCTAGGTGCCAGAAGTCTCCCAAACCCTTTCTGGGTCTTTCTACCCGGGAATTCTGCAGGCAGGATGAGAGAGGAGTCCATGTGGACAAGCCCACAAGTTGGGGACGAGCCAGTTGGCTTCAGGGCTGCTGCTGAAGATCTGGATTGACGGTGCTGCAGATGTGAAGATGGATTTCAAAGCCTGGAAAAAGATCCTTTTTATCATGGAATCATAAGAGCATTAAGGTTGGAAAAGACCTTTAAGATAATCAAATCCAACCATCAGTTTAGCACCACTCCCAAGGTCACCATTGTGCCATGTCCCCAAAAACCACATCCCCATTTGTTGAGCACTTCCAGGGATGGTGATTCCACCATTCTCTGGTTGTTCCAATGCTTTATAACCCCTCCAGGGGAAAAAAACCCGAAACCAACTCCTAATATATGTTCCAAACCTTCATAGAAACTTGCGATTACTTTCTCCCCTTGGCAAATATCAAAGTAGAAAAATCATGGAATGATGCTTAAGAATAAAGAAAACTCTAATTTCAGTTTTATTTTGAAACTGCCTATATTTTCCAATAAAATAAATATGTGTTTCTTTCTAGTGATATTTTCAAAAAGATAATATTTCCTTCTGAACGACTTTTCAATGTCGAAATTTTAGCTGAAAACAACCAAAAGATCCTTCTTTTTCCCTAAACAGCTCCACCAAATCTTTTAAGGAATATTAAGAGATACAGAGTCATTGTAGCTGCTGGAGTTGGAGCGGCGAAGATGCAGTTTGGGGAGAAAAAACATGAAAATTAGGCAGTCCCTAAAATGTCTTTGGGAAGTTGTGCAAATCAGTGGGAGGGTGTTTGTTTTCCTCTTCCCTCCTGAGTTCCTTCAAGCATGGAAATCCCACCCTGGGACCCATCCCCAGCCATTGCCCTCCTCCCACACGGACCAACCCCTCCAGCTGATTGTTACTGGTTTATTTTCAAGCCCATGATAGGAAGTGCAAGGTTGGGATAGTGAAAATCTGCACTGGAATCTTTTTTTCCAATATTTTTCCCTATTTCCCATTACAATAAATTTTCAGGGATTACAACATCCTCTAAGCAAACAAGGAGAAATTCATCCCCATCCAAATTGGCCTTGAACAATTCCAGGGAGGGGCGAGCCACAGCTTCTCTGAAAAACCTGTGCCAGGACCTCACCCCCTCCCAGGCAAGAATTCCTTCCCAATATCCCATCTAATCCTGTCCTCTGGCAAACAACTGGAAATTCATCCCACCATAACTCAGGTCCTTCCAGAATCTCATGTATTTCTTCACTGGGTTCACAGAGAACAAGCAGAACAGTTCACTTTATCTACAAGTGAACTCCCCAAAGCTGGGAAAAATCTGCCTGGTTTTAAGGTTGCCTTTCCTGCTTATTTCTGATTTTATGTGGAGCATGTTCCATCTGTTTATTTGAACAAAATAAGGGAGAGTGATTTGATTAGGTGAATAAAGCCTTTCAGAAGGAGAAAAAAATCCCCATCACAATTGCTAAAAGCTCTTTAATCCAGCAGAGACGTGAGACAACATCCCAGGGTTGGAACAAAGTTAGAAAAATTCCAATATCAAACAGGACAAAGATTTAAAATATAGGGAGAGGTGACTGAGTTGGTAGAAATAAAAGATTCTCAGAAGAAACAGGATGATTTTTTTTTTCATGCTTTTAAATTGTGGGAGATGCTTTCTGTCAAACTCAGTCCTAGAAGGGTCCAAGGTCAGGTTGGACAGGACTTGGAGCACTCTGGGATAGTGGAAGGTGTCCCTGCCCATGGCAGGAGGGGTGGAATTCCATGATCCTCAAGGTTCCTGCCAACCTAAACCATGCTGGGATCCTGTGACAAACTCCTCAAACTGGACTGACGCTGCTGGATTGGGTGACAGTCCCTTATCCCATAAAATACGCAGTCCCTTATCCCATAAAATACCCAGTCATAAACTCTGAGAGCTGAGTCCACCTTGGTTAAATTAACAGCTATCAATTAAATGACTCATCCTAGAGAGGTGTTTAGGCTCCTTCTGTGGCTGGCAGACAGAAACAGACTCTTCCAGCTGGTGATTTATCTCATATTAACTTGGCAGAAAAGGAATAGGAATGAATCCTCCTCTGAAGGCCTTCCCAGCTCTCCTTTGAGCACCAACACCTCGCAAACAAATGAAATTAAAGATCTTATTTGAGAGGGCAAAGTTTCATAAGGCAGATCCTTGCAAGGGACAAGGAATTTGTTTTGATATTCCAAAGTGAATATTTGTCTTTCTGTCTGAGCCTGATCCTGACTCCAGAGTTCACTCTGGCAGAGTTGTGAAAGGGACACAAATAAAGGGAAAGCCAATCTTTTGGATTCCATTATTCCGAGCTGTAAAAATCACAGAGCACTTTGGGATCATTGTGGGAACGGGAGCTTCAAGGATATGAAATCCCTGCATTTCATTATCTGGATGCCACTCACAGCACTCCAGTTAAAACTCCAAACAGGCTTTTAGTACAAACACTCATTAAACCCCGGGAAGAAAAATGGATAATTGTGATCAGTGTTGGAGAGAGTCAGATCTTTTCTGTGTATTTAATTACTTGTGCAGCCAGAAAATGATGTTCCACTGCCTCACACTCCCTTTATGAAATGTTCCAAGGCGGCCTCAGCTGCTTCTGGTTTTCCACTTGGGAATATCACAAGGAGTTTGCGCTGTCAGTGTATTTGCCCATAAAAACTGAATCATGGGAGAACATAAAGTCAACAAGCAAACTGAGTCTGAAAGGTTTAACAACTGCCATGCTTGCTCAATAATTTGATAGCTCCCAAGGAAACCTGGGTGTAGGAACTCTGCCAAGATTTTTCAGATGGAAGGTGTCTCTGCAAATATTCTTAAAATGAGAGGGTCCAGCAGTGATATTGCAAAATTTCCAGCTCAGACAAGGCTCAGGGAGAGCAGAGCAAGGGGAGGGATGTTGTGTGCTCAAGAAATCCTCTCTGTTCATGCTCTGACTCAGGCGCTGCTGGGATTTCGTGCAAACGCAGGATAAACATCAAAAAGTGAGGCCCTGATGTGGCTGATAAGAGCAGGCAGAGGAGCTGAGCAGGGCCAGGAATTTCTCAAGGACTGCCTAAAAACCACCCCCCAAAAAATTCTGCATACTTTTATTTTTCCAGGGTGGAAATTATTTTGTTGTGGACATGGCCTGGGTCATCTCTGGATTTGCTGTTTGCCTGCAGACAGCACCCAATGTTCTTCAGGCCTGGGTGACTCTTTTCCCCCCATGTGCCTGATGGGATTATTTCCACCTCCACCCATGCAAGGTTTTCTGGGGCTGTGGGTTTCATATGAATGTGTTTTTTACCCTGTAGAGGAGAGTGTGCAGGGATGGGCCCCACCAAGGAGTTATAGAATCATGGAAGGGTTTGGGTTGGAAGGGACCTCAATGACCATCTTGTTCCACCCCTGCCATGGGCAGGGACACCTTCCACTATCCCAGGTTGCTCCAAGCCCCGTCCAACCTGGTCTTGGACCTTTCCAGGGATGGGGCAGCCACAGCTTCTCTGGGCAACCTGTGCCAGGGCCTCACCACCTTCACAGTCAAGAATTCCTTCCCAGTATTCCATCTATCCCTCCCCTCTGGCAGTGGGAAGCCATTCCCTGTGTCCTGTCCCTCCATCCCTTGTCCCAAGTCCCTCTCCAGCTCTCCTGGAGCTCCTTTAGACACTGGAAGGGGCCCTGAGGTCTCCCTGGAGCCTTCTCTTCTCCAGGCTGGACATTCCCAGCTCTTCCAGCCTGGCTCCAGAGCAGAGGAGACTCCTGATTCCAGCCCTTGGAGCAGCTCTGTGGCCTCCTTGGACTCACTCCAGCAGCTCCACATCCTTATCCTGGGGATCCTAAAGCTGGATGCAGTGCTCCAGGTGGGATCCCACAAGGAATCATTGGTGCCATCTGTTTCTTGCTTCCTTTGGGATGGCAGATTCTCAGCACGTGTGGGATGGGCTTGGAAAATCCCAGTTCCCAGGACGCAGCTCTGCTTATCAGCACCCTTTGCTTCCAGCGCCAACCTTGTCACCACATTTGTCACACATTAAATGTGTCAACTACATTTAATAACTCAAACTACCCCGACCAACCCTCAGTTTAATTTTGTGCCCCTAAAAATATGCGGAAAAAACTTTGATCAGTGAGGAAACAGCACTTGTCCACCACAGTGTGCACAGCAGTGGAAAGGTTTTGTTGGAAATCTGGCAGCACTTACTCATAGTTTGTAAGTCACATCGTGTCACCAGAATGCAGGAAATGGGAAAAGGCAAACCAGGACTTTTTTTGGAAGGAAACTTTATCAAAATCTTACAGAGCTGTGCGGGGTTTGACATGTGGGATGAACGTTCTGCCTTTCAGCCTCTCCCCGTGGCTTTGGAGCAGCCCAGGAATCCTTAATGCTAAAAATGGCCACAAAAAATGCTGCTCTTAGCCAAGGAGGTGACAGCAGCTCCTTACCCAGAGTGACAGAGTTATTGGACTGAGACTTTGTGTCTCCTTGCCAAATCCCATCTCCCTTATCTCACTAATTACAGATGGAACGGAGTGGAAATGGCCCAAACCAATTTTCAATAAAAGTGACCACAATCTTTGATTGAAGTAGCTTTGTTTCTGCAGAGGGCAAGGCAGGAAACACAATTGCTGCTCCATGTTGGAGCTGGATGGGGCTGTGACAACCTGGAATAGCGGAAATTGTCCCTGCCCATGGCTGAGGGTTGGAATGAGATGATCCTAAAGGTCCCTTCCAACCCAAACCATTCTATAATTCTATTTTTAGCCTTTAATAAACTAAATCCAATTCTTTCTAATAAATAAATAAATAAATTCTTCCTTATAAGTAAAGGTTCTGAGATCTGAGACAAGCACTGAACCCTTGAGGGGGAAAAATAATTTCCTCATGGTTTGAATCCCCACTGGAATAACTTGTTAGGTTTTCTTGGGTGCCCTAACAGGTCAAGGAAATTTCTGGAAAAGTTGAACTAGTTCCAGACTTTTCATTAAAATTGCTCCTGTGAGACATTTTATATTTGAGATAATTCCATGCTTGGGATCTAATTTCAAGTTCTGGTGTCACAGGACTGCTGGATTTTGCCATGGGATGTGAGGTGCCAGACCTTCTGCCACATCAATGACTGCCCCAAACAGAAATATTTTGGGACTGAAAAGAGGATTTCTTGGCCTGGTCTGTCCTCAGTGTCCTGCAGGCACAGAATGGCACAAGACCATCGAGTTCTACAATCAAGAAAGTCATTATTTAATGAATTAATGTTGCATTAGTATTTTTTCAATTCCTCTAATTTTTAAGCTCATCTCATGATTTTTGAATCTTTGTGGCTGCCCCAGTTGCAAAGACCTGGTTTTGCAAACAGTTTTCCTGCGTGGGAGCACACATCTCATAAATTAATAACATTTTAACCTGAACAAATTTGAAAGGTGCATCCTGCTTTTAAAACTGAGCAGTTTTCTTCCCTAACTATAAAATCTCTTCTAGAGTTTTTTCCCAATTATTTATGACTTATTTTTACCTTTCTGTACTTCTAAAGGAGCTGGAAGATGGAGTTAATTGTTCCAGCTGCATGAGGGCAGAGGGAACGACAAGAGGATGACAAAGCTGCTTAGTTGATTATTAGATAGAAAAGAGGGAAAATCCCTTGAGTTCTCAGAATTCTGCTGCAGAAAATGACCTCTTGTCAAAATCCTTGGCAAGATCTTATATTTCTCTTGTGCCTTTCTTCATGGCATTCATTTTCCCTGAAAATTTCCCTGCTAACTGGGCTTTCCTGGACAGAACACATCCTTTCCCTGCTACCAAATGTCCTTTGATGTCTTTTTGATTGGCTATACATGGGGTTTATACTTGTTTATTCCAGCCCCAGGGCATTCCTATGGCTCTTTTTAAAACTCTGTTTGTTGGAGACGTAGAATTACTCAAAAATCCAGGTTGGAGATTTTGGAAGGATGTTCTTCATCCATGTGTCTGGAGAAAACAGCTGGAAAAGTGGAGCCAAAGCGAGCAGAATCAGGTCAGGAGGCTGCTCAGTGTTTTTGTCTGAGCAGCAGCAGCAGCTGCATTCCTTGGGTTTCAAAGGACTGAGGTAAAAGCTGTTATAACCAAAGATTCCAGAGCTGGAAAACCTGGTGGAGGAGTCAGAACAAAAAAGTTAAGGAACCTGTAAACCCTCAGAACCAAACAGAAAAATAGCCTTTATCCTATAGCAGGAAGGGGTCAGAAAAACACTTTTTTTTTTCTCTTATTCTTCCATGTATCCCTTTTTAAGCCTTTCTTTAAAATCTCCCCTGCCTCATCTTTTTACATATTTAAAAATGTGGGAGAATGAACAGTAATTCACACAGGCAGAAATTTGGGAAATGTTCCTTGGACAATAATTAAGGAAGAAGGAAGAAGCAGTTCTTGAGTCTGAAATCCCTGCTGGTCCAGCTGGGTGTTCCTAAAAATGCTCATCTGCCACCAGGAAAACAATGTCCATTAATACAAAAATATTCAATTAAAAAACAAAAATAGGGCCAGAAGACAGCTCCTATTCCTTTGCTTCATCAGGCAGCTGCTGGTGATGCGTCTGGCCACTCTAATATTAGAATAATGGAATTATGGGATGACTTGGGATGGAAGGAACCTTAAAGATCAACCCATGGACAAGGACTGCTTCCACTAGCCCAGGTCACTCCGAGTCTCATCCAGCCTGGAATGACCCCCAATTAAAATGGTTCCACTACAGTGCAGGTCGATCTTCTGCTTATCCTTCACATGATATAAAAAGTGGGTTTGAAAACGATTTAGGAGATAAACAGGGATAAATCAGCTGAATACCGTCAGCATCTAAATCCCAATGAACAAACGAGAAACCTGCAGTAAAAAACAAGTGTTTTAAACAGGAGCAGGATCAGAGTGGAGTCAAAAAGCAACAAACCCCTTTGCCCCCAACCCCTCAGGGTGGCTGAGGTGATGGAAGAAGGGATTTATTAGCTCCTGGTAGATGCCAGCAGTGGCTTGGGGGTCAAGAGCTCATTGTACAGAACCCTTTTAACCACAAGATGCTTCTGTTGATATTTCATGCCTAGGGGAGCCCATAAAACTGAGTAGGAATTTAGTGTTTTGTTTGAGGATGCTCTTTATGCCTCCGTATATTTTAAGACTTTGAGAAAAGAGGAAACAGTGAGCAGAGACTCAGCTCTGCTGCCAAACAGAGAATTTCTGCTTGACAAAGGAAATACCTGCACCCAGTGGTGGGAAAGGTTTGATGTCTCTGAGTTATCTGGCTGCTAAAGCATTCCAGGGATAGGATATCCACAACTTCTTTGGGAATTCTGTTCTAGTGCCTCACCTGTCTCCTAGTGAAGATTTTCTTCCTTCTATCTAACCTAAAGCACCCCTCTTTGGAAGCGTTCAAGGTCAAATTGCTGGATCTTGGAGCAGCCTGGTCTAGTGTGAGTGTCCCTGCCCGTGGTAGGGGTGGGAACTGGGTGATCTTGAACGTCCCTTCCATCCCAAACCATTCCATGATTCCTTGATCCCTTGGAGAATGGCCCAGAGTCCAAATGTGCTTGTGCACCTCCTTGCTTGGACATGGAGGCAGGATGTGACAAAAACTGCAGGATTTGAGCTCTGAGGAACCATTTTATGTCCCTCATCCAGAAATAATTTTGCTGTTTGAGCACCACTT
>NW_005054651.1:222509-255921 GCF_000277835.1 Geospiza fortis | reverse complement strand
TTAATGACTTTGTTCTGCTTTTTCCTTTTCTTGTCACTTTGAGGGATTAAATTCTCTCTGCACATTTCCCTCTGCTCCTTCAGGGGTTGCCTGAGTCCTTCCCAAGAGCCAGCCCTGCCTTCCAGCAGACCTTTGTCTTCCTTTCTCCCACAGATAATTTGCTGAGGGAGTTTTTATCTTCTCAGCATAATCTTCTTCTTCTCCTTCCCTTTTTTTTTTTTTTTCATCTTCTCCGAGTTTTAACGATTCTCCACAGACAATCAGCCATCTGTAGATCTTACCTGTGTGGCTTCTCCTCATTTAAATGACGATAAATGCCACTAATGAGTTTTGAAAAGAAGCAGCTCCGGAGGAATGTGGAATGAGCAGGGAAAGGAGAGGCTGGGAATCTCAATTAGCCAGTGCCTGGGAAATTTCTGCCACGGGGATGAGGCAGCTGGGGCACCTCAGGAGCTTCGAGAGCAGGAAAGTTCTGGGTTAGAAAGGGGTGCAGGGTCATCCTGCTGTCTCTGCTGTTATGGGACTGGGCAGGCCTGGAAAAGGGCACAAACAGCCTGGAAAAATCCTGAAATATTATTTTTAACATCCTGAGGATGTGTTTATTCCCATGAACGCTCCTGATGGATTGAAATAAGCAGATGCTCCATGTCCAGCAGCAAAATCCACCTGCACCAATTCCATTAAAACTCTTTGCCTAAGTTCTGAGCAGATTTTGGAGGGTTTTTATGGCCTTTTCCACCCTTTTATCTGCAAAGGGTAACCAAGAAGGTTAAACTAAACCTACTGACTTTACTCTTCATTTATTTTGGTTTAACATGTGAATGACTGTCAGTTTAAGCCCTGAATATTTTCTTTCTGTAGGACAAGCAGAATTTTAAGGAAATAGTCAGAAAAATTCATATTAGCATTTTATGGGGTGAATGGAGGAATTTAACTTTTGTAACTCACAAAGTTCAACTCTTCTGCACGCTTACAACTCATCAAGTCAGCAAAAGTAGCAACAGTTGTACTGGATATAAAATCACAAAATCATGGAATGGCTGGAAGGATTAATGATCACCTTGTTCCCATTGCCATGGGAATGTCAAGTTAGGGAAGAGAATATTGATACTGTGAAGAGTCAACCTCAAGGTCAAATCACCTCCCCAGGCTTTTACAAATTAAAAAAAAAACAACATTTAATTTCTGGAATTTGTACCCTGCTCTGACACTGGCTCCTCACCTCATCCAAGGGAAAAACCATTGAGTCCTTAAGGTTGGAAAAGACCTTTGGAATCATCAACCATCAACCGCCATGTTCAAAACTAAACCATGTCCTTAAATCCACATGTTTTTTGAGCACTTCCAGGCATGGTGACTCCACCACTTCTCTGGGCAGCTGTTCCAATCTTTACAATCCTTTCCATGAAAAAGTTTTCCCTAACATCCAATCTAAATCTCCCCTGACCCAAATTGACATCATTTTCTCTCATCCTGTCACTCATTACTTGGAAGAAGGAAGTGATTCCCACCTGGATCCAGCCTCTTTTCAGGGAGCTGCAGAGAGTGAGGCCTCCCCTCAGTCAGGATCCCACGCACAGACATCCCATGGACTTTATTCCCTTAAACTGAAAAATAATTAAAAACCTCCAGGATCCTCCAGCTCTGGAGCAACATTTTTTAGCCCAGGACAAAGACACAGTGATTTCCTGAGCAGGAAAAATCCAGTTTCTCCTTGGTCAGACTGGAAATCACAGAGGAGCCCTCTGGAATCTCTTCCTGCTCTCCCAGGAGCCCATGGCAGGCTGGAAAGATTGCTTAAATCCAAAAAGCAAAATGAGCGTTAATGAGTAATTAAGCAGAAACACCTGCAATGAGTGTCGTTACTGCCATTAACTGAGTGTCCTCATGGAAATTTATGGAAAATACCATCAATGGGAATACCAGGAAAATATTTTGCAGCACAAATTCTGCTTTCTGCACGTCTGAGTGGGTTATCTGGCCTCAAGAGAACAAAGCCATTATCTGGGAATGCTTCTCCTCTTTTAGCACAACACAAAAAAATAACAACAGCTCCTGCAGCCTTTGATCCCTTGATTTGTTGGGAGGATTTTCCAGATGTTTCATTAATGCTGTTCAGGATTTCTGGCTTTTATCACTTTTAGGCTCCATTGTTTTCCTCTACAGCGGAATGGGATTTTCATTTCTGCACCAAAATGATCTTTGTTCACCTCAGAGAGGAGCCAGATCTCTCCAGATCAGATCTCTGGTTAACAAATCTGGATCATTCCCTGTTTTAACATTGAGAAGGTTTTGTTCCTGTTTTTTGACAGATATAAATAAAGCTTTAAATTGATTGTATCCTTATGGGTTGTAGAGATATCCTCCACACAACTCTTCTTTTTTTTTCTTTTTTGAGGAATATTGGCATTAAGCTGTCCTGGATGGTTCCCATGCAGGGATCAAACTTACAACCCATTTTAATTTACTTTAATTTATTTTACTACACAAAGTAAAATAAATTAAAATAGGTTGTATTACTTGTTGTATTTACTGCTTTGTTGTATTAGTTGTATTTACTACTTTGTGTAGTAAAATAAATTAAAATAAATTAAAATAGGTTGTAAGTTTGATCCCTGCATGGGTCATTTACTTAAGAGTTGGATTCAATCTTTGTGGGTACTTTCCAGCTGAGAATATCCACAGAATTTATGAAAATAGTAATAAAATAAAACAAAAAAGTGTATTTTGTATTTTTACAAGTTGTATAAATATGTGTTTATTCAATATACATGTGTGTATAAATATATATTTTTATATATATATTTGCTACTGTCATTTCCGTGCACTCTTTTACATTTTTAAATTCAACCAATTAAAATTCAACTCATATTATGATTAAAACCCAGGTTGGAATTTATGGCCTTGCTAAAACTGTTGGGATTTTTGCCACTTGTTCCAATCCAGTCAGGAATTCCCTTCCCAAGGGCTCAACATCATAATTAATTCATTCCTGTCCTCGTGGGATTTGCTGCCTTGTCTCAGTCCTGGGAGTTGATGCCCAGGTTGTGTAAATACCTTGCATTGTCAGAGGAATGTTTTTGGAATTTCCAAAAACGCAATAAAAATACAACAGCAACCTTGGAAATTCACCCTTTCCTGAAGTAATCAAAAAATCCTGGCACAACTGGGATACCCTGAGAAAGCTGCAGCCCAGAATTCCAATTATTTTGGTTTTTAATCTTTTGTTTTTTCTCTTTATTTGACATTTAGTCTTACTAGGACCCACCAAAGGGAATTTTGTTTGCTTATAATTACTATCAGTCTTTTTTCCTCATTGGATAATGGATCTGGCATCTCTCTGTATGGAGCTTTTTTTTTTTTTTTAATTATTATTTTTCAGCATGTCTCCTTTCCTGCTTTGGGTGGGGGGGGAGTGTAAACTCTCCCTACCTGATTTTATCAACTCCAGATCCTTGAAGCCTGAACATAACCTGCTGTCAGACAGGTCATGCAAAGTGAAAAACAGGATAAATCCTGGGTCAAGCTGGAAGATCCTTGTGTTGAAAAAAATAAATAAAAGCCATGACAGCAGAAGAGACTTCGAGGGATTTTTATCTCTCTTTCAGCTTTGTATGTTCAAGTTGCTTTCCACGGATAGGAAATCGCACAATGGGTACTTAACAAATGCTCATCTGAAATTCTGGAGCTAGGAATCTAAGAAAATCATAAACAGTGCAAGACTCAGGATAAAATCATGAAATGCAATAAAAAAACAGGAGAGATAACAAAGTTCTTACAGAATTAGGATAAAATTGGGGATTGAATCAGCCTTTTCTGACTCCAAGCAGAGAATTTTATTATTAAAAAATGACAAATTCCCTTTTCCTTAAGTGTATTTTGCTGCTACAAGGTTGGATGGGGTTTGGAATAACCTGGTTTAGTGGAAGGTGTCCCCGGCCATGGCAGGGAAGTTGGAATGAGTTGATCCTTGAAGCTCCTTCCAACCCAAGCCATTCCAGGTTCCTCTGATTCCACCCTTGATGCAAAGCATTTCCTTGAAGGATTTTTCCCGGGATGTAGCATTCCAGAAAGTGGAAAATGGAATCAAGGACCCTTGATGCAAAGCATCCTCTTGAAGCATTTTTCCTAGGATGTGGCATTCCAGAAAGTCACGGGAATTCAGAGCCCAGTGATCCCAAGTCCAGGAGGGCTGTGCCAAATTAACATCTCATCCCTGCAATATATCCACGATCCATTCCCATTTAAGATATTCCAAGCTGTGCTGTTAACCCATGAAAGTTGTGTTAAGACATGAAAGAAGTTTCTGAGCAATTTATGGCCTGGTCCCCTCCCTGAAAGGCTTTTCCCCTTTTTTCCTTTCTCAAAGGTTTTTTTTTTTTTTCTGGAAATGTAAATAATCACTCTGCCCTAAGAGCAGCTTTTTGCTTGAACAGGTCCTAGACAAAATCCCGACCTGGGTCTACGGATGGTCAGGCCTAAAACCCAAATGAGGACTGAGTGATGAACCCTGGAAGCAAACAGGCTGCCAATTGCCTGGTTTTAGGAAGAGAATTAATTCCACAGCGGCTCACACTGGCGGAATTGGGGCAATAAATGGGATTTTGGAAGTCGTACTGAACACCATAAATGACCAGGTTACATCTGATATTCACATCTGAAGCAGTTATTGAACATGGTGCTCATGTGTTGGGCCTCAGCATGATTTGATGCCCAAAGGATCCCTGGAATCCCAGAATATCCTCAGTTGGAAAGGTCCTACAGGGATCAGAGGGTCCAGCTCCTGGCCCTGCAAAGGACAACCCCAAAATTTGTCTGACGGAATTATCCAAATTCTTTCTGAACTCTGTCAGAACTGCTGTTGGAACCACCTCCTCAGGGATATTTTACAAAGAGAGAAAGCACCACAGCAACTGAAATCTGCATTTCTGAGCACATCAGTTAAAATAATCCCAATTTGGGAAACCGTTCCTTCGCTGGATTTGGGATTTGAGGTGACTCAAACTAGAGTGGAAACTTGCAGCTTGTACAAAGCATTTCTGAGTGCAACGTGAATAAAAAGAGGTTCAAGGGTCAAATATTAGATTTGGTTTTCCCAGCTGAGTTTCCAAAGAATTTTATTATTTGGTTTTGCAGCCAGAACTTCTTGTAGCTCTTTTTCAATACTCCTATTCTGTAAACAGCAGTAAATTGTAGAAAAAAGGTGCCCATCTTGTGCTATTTTAACCTGCTCCCAATTCCTTTGTTTTTATTTTTAAAGGACTTCACAGCAGCAACTTGATGATATTTTTGCAATTTAAAAAAAATCCAAACCTTTTTTCCTTCTAATCCATTTACTAAGGAGTTCAAAAGGTACAATTTGGGTGGCGAAAATTACCCTACGGAAGTTGCTTCCCGTGCTGTGAGAGATCATCCAGCATCCAGAAATGGAATCATCCCACAGCTGGGATGATCCATGAGCCACTTTGGCTAACAGGAAAACATTCCCTGTTTTTTTTTGACTCCGAGGCTTTTATTAATGGGCTGTGAAGGAGGAGACAGGGCGGGGAACGTTGATGAGGAATTACACACTGAGAGTGCTGAAGACAGGTGAAAAAACTCCAGCACTTGCTGATTCCCTGGATTTCAGGGGTGGACATCCCAGAGAAGTGAGGGAGCTGCACTGCAAAAATTTCTTCATTGTGCCAAGTTCCATCCAGTTTTATTTTCCTGCTGCCTGCAGATCCAGGAGGGCATTTAGCCCGGACAGGATTTTGTCCCATTGCTGGGCAAGTTGCCATTGAAAGGAATTTGGGTCCACAAACAATAAACAATAAAAAATGGACGATTTTTTGATGTTTCTTTGGGTGTGAAGTGCCAGCCCAGCATAGCTGAGATAAATCAGGATCTGTTTCCTTCCACTGGCTGCACAGAGTCCCTGGGAGAACCAGCCCAGCTGGAGACCTCTACCATGAAAATCTCACCTATCAGAAAAATAAACTTCATTGTTTTGGTGATAGCAGTGGAAACATCCTCATATGACAGTGCTCAAATGATATTTATTGTCAGATAAAATGCAAGTGCCTGTTTTAGGATGTGAACAAACAGTGATTTTTATACACAGCCACCTCAAGTCCTCCCTGGCAGGGCTGCTCTCAATCCCTTCATTTGTGTTCCTCTTGACTCTGAATTTTTCTTTCTGGGGGGGATTTTGCTCCCCCAGAATCCTGAGGATCATATGGAGCATTTTTGTAAACAGGCAGCTGAACAAGAATGTGTCTTTAAGCTGCTCCTGAGCAAGAAAATTTTGGGGAGGTGGATGAGTGGAAAAAACCACAGAAACTGGGAAAAATCTGGGCTGCTGGGTCAGGCTTCCTCCTTCAGATCATTCCTTCATCCACTAGTGCCTGAAAATTGCTGCCAGAGAACAATTCTTCATCATCTGAGAAATACCTCACATAGGAGCTACCCCAACATCTGGAAATGAAGTGGAGCATCCTCTGAGGAGGGGATTTTGTGGTCACTGCCCTGAGCTTGGGAACAGCCAGGAACTCAGTTTGGGAAGAATACTTTCGAAAGCTGACAAGCTCAGATGGGGAGGGAATTCCTTGATTGACAAATTTTTCCTATTGCTTGTTTTGAAGACGCTTTGGAGTAAGCAATATAATGGAATATATTCTCATGGAATATCCTGGGTTGAAAGGACCCACAAGGATCATCACTGCAATCTGTAAATGTCCCATTATGGCCCAAAGGGATCATTATCCTTTAGTGAGGTAGCTTCTCCCCTTGTCCAACAAACACAACCCAATATTGCTCAGTTTTGTCCATAAATCCCCACTTCATCCCTGTGTGTGACTCTCCTCCCAGGCCAGTGCTCATCCCAGGAGTGATAAAAGCTTTAATTTACGAGGAAAGGATTATGACTGAACTTCAGCCATGCGTGACTGGAGATCCAAATCAAGCCAATAATTGATTTTTCCTCCTTCCCTCCTGTCAGATCCCCAACTCTCAGCCTGGGCCTTTTGATTTATAACCCTACTATTACAAACAAGTAAGTTCCTCCAATTGCAATTTCAATAACCTATTGATTTTTTTTTTTCTCGACCCTTTTTTTGTGCACTGTTCATCCAGGGTTCCGCAGCTTCCACTTCATTCTGATATTTGTATTTCCAGACTGATTCCTGCCTCCAGGATGAATCATCCTGCTTGACAAAGGAATTCTTCAGCCATGGAAGGGAGGTGAACGATCAGGACAGGCAGGTTCAGGATATAAAAGAGTAACGGGTTGTGAGGGATCTGGTTTATGTTGGATATTAGGAAAAATTTCTTTGTGTAAAGGGTTGTCAGGCGTTGGAACAGGCTGGGCAGGTGGAGCCACCATGTCTGGAGGGATTTAAAAGAAGTGTGGATGTGGCACTTGAGGATATGGTTGGCCTGATGGTTGGACTCGATGGTCTTAAAAGCCTTTTTCAACCTGGATGATATTCTTTTTGAAGAGCCATTGCTACCATTGAAGGAAAACTCTCAATTTCTCATTTTCTCCAGATTTCTTTTTTTAGGACATTCCTATTACACCCATTTTTAGTTCAATGAGTCGAACCTTTTGATGACTAAAATTATTAACTCAGGAATTTATTTTCTAAATATTTCACTTAGAAAGAGTTCCACCTCTGCAAGATCTGTTTTAGCCCACAAAACAACAACAACAAAATCTAACTAAAACCCCCCAAAATTCCACTTAACAACTCTTTTCAGTCTTATTTTTTCCTTCTTTTTATATTTTTAAATAAAATATAGCAGTTAATTCTGATTCTTTCTGGTACCATGGAGCACTAAAACAACCCCATGTACTTTACAACAATATGGGATAAAGTTTTTCTGGCAACTTTCTCTGAAAATATGTCAGCCATGTCTGAAACCCTCATTTAAAGTCCTGAATATGCCATGGAACGAAGATGTGGGTGCTCAATATGGCCAAAGCAACACCTAGAACATCTGATTACCCAAATTCCAGTGCCATGAATTCCTCTTGAAAATCTTAAGCCCAGGCTTCAATTCTTTAGCTTAAGGGAGAGGCATCTACAGCTGGTCTGGCAATAAATCTAAATATTAATGGGAGAATCACGGGAACCACCTGCTAAATTCTGGAAGCAGGATTTGTTGGAGCTTGTCCATGCCCTGCCCAGTAACAAAAGCTACATTTGATTATCCCCGATTTTAGCTGCTGTGTTTCAGGGCTTGAATCAAAGTCAGCCCAAGTCATTTCACTCTCTCTGCTGGTCTTTGCATGAGGCCATTTATGAACTCTTTCCATTCTCATTCCAAATCTGAATTAGTGCTCTCTATTCATGGCTGGAAAACCTTCTTAAGGGGGATGATCAGGTTGCCAAAACATTCCAAAGGGAAATGCCAACCTTGGAGATGTCTGAACATCAAAAGGCAGCCCTGGCGTGAATTTCTTTTTATGGGAATTTCAAACAAAACCCTGTCCATAGGAAGTTATTGGCAGAGACTGGATTCAGGTCCAGCTACAATTCCCATGTAATAAATGAAAAATTCAAGTTTTCCCCTGCTTTTAAAAGTCCTGCCCTTTGAATGCATTGGGGATGTTGATTTAATTGACATTTCTGCAGTGAAGATGGAAGCTGGAGGTTCTGGTCCTTAATATCCAAGGAATTTATGTGGTCCCTTGAGTGGCTGTGAGCTCTGGGGGAGGCTGTGTAGGCTCTGCTTGTAGAACTTAGGTTGGAAAATTGAGGGAAGAGGTGGCTGGGGCAGGATCTAAAGTTCTCCCTTCTGACAGCAGCTCTGGAAAATTTCATTTTTCCCTCTAAAATAATTTCTCCTTCTGAAGAAAATTGGAATTTCCTTTTCCACTTTCCATCTGCTTATTTGCATGAACTTTAATATTAAAAAGGTTTAGATCAGGTCCACTGGAGATGTCTGATGGTGTCTCTGAGCTGTGCTGCACAGGAGAGCGAAGCAGCAGGATTATGGTTTATCCTTGGAGCTGTGCAAGAATCCTGGTAACTCCTGCTTATCGCTTTTATTTCCAAGACTTTATGGTCTAACACTTCAACTAAGGCAAGAAAATGATGATCTCATCCCTAACTTGAGCTTGGAAACCTGCCAGTGAATGGGAAAGCTGTGAGAAGGCAGCAGCATCTTCCAGAAGAGAGGAGAAATGCAGCTTCCAGACAATCTGATCGAAGGGAAAAGGAGATAAAAGCACGGCAAGTCCCCTCCCTTGTTATTTCCATGATGGGAATCAAGGTTTTGACAGGAGGAAAATCTTCAGGGAGAAGAACTGGGAAAGGTGGTAGAGGCTGATCCAGGGTGAAAGGGTCATGGAGTGTGGTTGGAATATCTGTGCAAGGTGATGAGAGGGTGGTAAGGGACCCTCAGTGCTTTATCTCCCCTCCTGATATTCCCTGATCTTCCAGTCTTGGAAAAAAAAAAGGGTTTCCACATTTCTAAGTGGTTCATGGATTGTACTGGGGTGCAACCCTGCTATCCTTGATTCCCACTTCATCCATCCTGAATCCAAATCTCATCTCACACATTGGACTTCTCGTATTAAAAAAATAATTGTCCTTTATTTCTATTACATTGAACCCTTCTCCGCTCCCATACTTGTGAGGCAAGCTTGTCCAAAGAAACCCCCACAGGTGGAGCTGTAAGGGACAGAAACATCTGGAGAAATGACAGGAAACAGAAACTTTTTGTGCTGGATCCTGGCCCCCTCCAAACCTACGTGGTGCCATTTGTGAGGATGAGCTGGACAAGAGATGGGGCAGAGCATGAGGAGAATGGTTGAGGTGGAAAATCATTCATGCAATTACATGAAAAGGAATCTGTACCTCAATTTCAAGACTGGTTTCACCCTGTGGAACTTCCTGCATGTCTCCAGGGCATTTAAATGAGATTTGATCATTCCTGCAGGTCATGAGGAGCTAAACAGCTCCAGAGAGTGGTTTGGACCTGAGAGGACTGAGTAAATCCTTAGGTTCCTTCAGCTGGGTAGAGAAGGAACTTATGGAGCACACAGACCAGACCGAATTCCTTGGAACCAAAGAAATTAATCTCCAGATCCACTTTTAC
Organism: Geospiza fortis; assembly: GCF_000277835.1. NCBI lineage: Eukaryota > Metazoa > Chordata > Aves > Passeriformes > Thraupidae > Geospiza > Geospiza fortis. The sequence goes on along the minus strand of NW_005054651.1, from coordinate 245,838 downwards.
TTCCCAAAACCCATGTATGATACATTATTCTTTGAATTTTGTCACTTGCAGGGGATGTCAGCTCTTCCTGTTGTGTTCTAAACCTCGGGCATTTTGTGAAAGGATTTTGTGGAAGACTTTATGGACATCTTTTTCCTCCCCATCCTTCCACACTTCCCTATTGAACAACATTTCTCTCCAATTAAGATACAAAGCTAAGGTTTAGTGGAAGAATCATTACTTTACCAGTTTGTGACTCATAAAATTGCAACAACTGCTCTACCTCATGTCAAGGGGTGGTAATTAACCACAATTATCTACGGCACCAGGTTGGGGATTTATTCTAAGCCAGAGGTGGTGGAGCAGAGCTCAAGTGCCCACTGGACAGAGATCCTTTTTTTCACAGGCCATGAAATACAGCCAAGGTTGTTTTTTATCCCCCAGCAAGCTGAGAAGATGTTCTTAATAGGGTTTTAAATATCTTTTAATGGTGTTTTTTTTTATTTTTTCCTAGGAAATATGCAAAAATGCTGCAGGAAAATGGGACAGCATCGCTTTTACTGCCATCATCCCTCTCGTGGGGTGAGAAGGAGAAGAATATTCCCACCTTTAGAGCAGAATCAAGGGAGCAGGAGGTGCTGGGTGCTGAATAATCTGTGCTAGATTTCGAGGTTCTGCCTCAGCCATGAGATGCCTTTGGCCAAGTTTGGAAAAAAAAACCAAAAAATTGTGTCAGCTTGGGGACAATTCCAGGCTAAGGGAGAAAAAGGAAAAGGAGGCTCAGGGGGGACCTTCTGGCTCTGCACAACTCCCTGACAGGAGGTGGAGCCAGGTCAGGATCAGGCTCTGCTCCCAGGGAACAAGGGACAGGACAAGAGGAAGCAGCCTCAAGCTGTGCCAGGGGAAGTTCAGGTTGGACATCAGCGGGAATTTCTCCATGGAAAAGGTGGTCAGGCATTGGAAAGGGGTGCTCAGGGAGATGCTGGAGTCCCCATCCCTGGAGGTGTCCAAGGAATGTCTGGATGTGTCACTCAGTGCTCTGGGCTGGGTGACAAGGTAAGGATCAGTCACCTTGACTTGATGACCCTGGAGGTCTTTTCCAAGCAAAATGATTCTGGGATTCTATGAAATTCTTCCCTGTGAGGGTGGGGAGGCCCTGGCACAGGTTGCCCAGAGAAGCTGTGGCTGCTGCTGTACCCCTGGAAGTGTCCAAGGCCAGGCTGGATGGGGCTTGGAGCAACCTGGGATAGTGAAAGGTGTCCCTGTCCATGGCAGGGGTGGAATGAGATGATCTTGAAGGTCCAACCCAAACCATCCCACAATTCTGTAATTCTACTGGAATCTCATCTGGTTCTGGGGCCTCTTTTCGTGACACTGAAATAGTTTGGAGCAGCACAAAATTTTGTCCTGTAAACAGATGAAAATTTTTCTGGCACCTTCCTTCCTTGAAAGTTTGTCATGGATGCAATTTCCCAAAACCAGATGCAAAAGAAACCTGGCAAATACTTGATTTCTTAATTTTATTTCCAAACAATTCAGAGAAATTCTTTTTTTCTCTTTTGATCATGAAAGAGGTCATCACAAGTTTGAGATTCAACCCACGCTCCTGCCAGGAGTGTTGTCTCCCAGCCACTCCAGATCACTGTTGATGAACACAACTTTTAATAATGATTCATTTTCCACCCACTGCTCAAACCTTTTGCTGCCCGAAACATTAATTTATTCCTAAATTTATTGCCCTGTTCTTTTGTCTGCTCTGAAACACAATGTGCGAAATTCAGTGGTTGACTGTGATGGGTCAGAAATCCCCATTTCTATAGGTACACAGGACAAAAAGGATTTAATATTTGGTGGAGGGACTGTGAGACACCAGCAGAGTAATTTCCATGGCCTTTCCTTTCTCTGATTTCCTGAGTGTGAAGGAAAATGTAAAAAAAGTGTTTTCTGAAACCCCCAACAGTGCACAGAGGTTACAGGAATTTATGGGCAGAACAAAATATTGCTGCTACATCCTGAGATTTTTTTAAAATTACACACCCCAGAAAATTTTTATTTCTCATGGATTCCCACCTTCTTTATTGGCTGAAAATATAGAATACAGGCATACTTCTTAATATTTGTGAGAACATGGAGTGGTTTGTTGGAAAACCTGCTACCAATCCCAGTTTGGACATCCAGGAGCATGTGAGGCACAGGTTAGGCTGAGATTAGTCAGGGTCCTGTGGCTTTTGTTTGGTGCCTGGAGGAGAGGAGGTGTCTCCATGGCATCATATTTGTCCCTGGGTGATTTGAGTCAGGCCCAGATTGAGTCATGCCCAGATTTTTTTTCCTTCCACTGATTTTAACAACACATTAACAGCAGCAGGGAGCTCTAGTGGGTTTAAAATCCAAGCTAAGATAAAGGTAAAACACATAAAAGGTCTAAAATAGACGCCAGAGTTACAAAGGTTTATAAAATTGCAATTTTTCAGGAAAAACCCCAGTGCTTCTAATTTATATTATAAAATTATATCCCTTACATGAAGAGGGGCAGTTTTTCACCCCAAATGATCTGATGAACCAGGAGACTGCAGGATTTTGGGAAGGTTTTCAGCTTTACTTTTCTCAGGGTCTGACATCCAGGAACTTCCTTTTCACCACTCTCTCTGGAGATTACTCTGCTTTAAACCTTCCCAGCTTGAAGACTTTAAAGCTGAGTGATCTTCCTGCGACCAGTTTTCCATTCCAGTTTTAGAAATGCTCGTGTCCCTTGGTGGTGGGGATTAAACACAACCTGCTCAGGAATTTAGAGGAAGAATTGGTAAAATTTTAAAGCAGAACCATTAAGGTTGGAAAAGATCTCTGAGATCATTGAGTCCAGCTGTTCCCCCAGCACTGCCAAGGCCGTCACTAAACCATTGTCCCCAAGTGCCATTTCTACACAATTTTTGAGATGGTGATTCCACCACTGCCCTGGCCAGCCCCTTCCAATATTCAACAAGTCTTTCAGTGAGTAAATTTTCCTTAATACCCAATTTCAGCCTCCCCTGGCACAGCTTGAGGCTGTTGTCTCCTGTTCCCTGGGAGCAGAGCCTGACCCTGGCCTGGCTCCATCTCTTGTCAGGGAGTTGTGCAGAGCCAGAAGGTCCCTCCTGAGCCTCCTTTTCTCCAGGCTGAGCCCCCACAGCTCCTTCAGCTGCTCCTGGTGCTCCAGACCCTTCCCCAGCTCCATTCCCTTCCCTGGACATGCTCCAGCATATTTTCCTCCAGAATGAAAGGAAACACCATTCCCTCCCTGTTCCAGCAATGTCCAAACATCTTGGAGGTTTATCCACCAGGGAATCTTCTGTTTTATGAAGCCAGGAATCATACCTTGCAGGAATATCAGAATAATTCTTATGGATCATTGCTGCCCTGAACTGGCCCTAAGTTGCTTTGTAGAGCTTTCCCATGTGGTTGATTAGGGAAAGTGGAGAAATGGCAATGAATCCATGATATCCATGGAAAAAAGGTGGCTGCCACTCCTGCCTCTGCTCCTGAGCTGAGCTGTGACTTCCAAACATTTCACCCCTCCTGGGCTTTGCCTTTGCTGCTCTCTCGCCACGCTCTGTTAAATGCTTTGAAAACTGTGATGAAAGGAACTACCTGGCTGCAGGTGCCACTGAGGATTTATGACATTGCCAAATTCAGGGGCTTTCATCTCGGTGCAGCAGCTTCACCTCCCACCCTTCCACCCTCACCCAGCAGCTGGGAGAAGAACTTCAAAAAGTACATTTGATATTGTAATGATGTTTTATTATTTCAATGATATTTTATTATTTCAATGATATTTTATTATTTCATCAGCCCTTAGGGATAATAAACAGGGAATTAGGTTTGGGCTGCTCCCTCCTGGCCTCTGTGCTCTTTCCATGTTGACATTTCTCACTAAGAAGAGCTTCAGCTGGAAATAGAGGTCAAGGGACATCTGCTGCCATGAGCACCACAGGCTATGGGGATGTTTTGTGGTCACACATCATATCCCACTGGTCTCCCAGGGAATTTTCAGTCTGGAATATTTCTTGGGCTAAACAACAGCTGTCTCATATTTTATGACCCTTCTTTTCAAGGCCAGCTTGGATGGAGTTCTGAGCAACCTGGGATGGTGGAAGGTGTCCCTGCCCATGGCAGGGGGTAGGAATTAAATGACCTTTAAGGTCCCTCCACAAACCATTCCATGTTTCTGTGACCAAGAAGAGGCATGTCAGGAATGTGATGAGCACCTACAATTAGAAAACCCAGCACAGATTATTTCATGCACTGGGAGCCCAAAGAGTTAAGGGATATGGAAGAGTCTAAATGAGCAGGACTCAGCCAGAGCCCTGCAGGGGACTGACGAGCAAAAAATGACTTTGCTGGGGAATATTTCATCTCCTGTTAACAGAAACGAGGCACAGATCAACTCTGTGATCATTTGTACCTCCCTGGTACAGCCAATTTGATGGGTATCTTGATGATCAGTTGAGCTGGCGAGCAATTAAAGTCTAATTTGCATCTGCACACAAAATTAAAATGCTGGATGGAATAATTTTTAAAAGCAGATCCCTCTCATTGAAGGCATCATTAACTGATTGGATCCATGCACAGGATGAGACAGGATTTCTCCTCACCAAGGGAGAGATGCTGCCCTGGAACTTAAGGAAATCTCGGCTTTGTTCAGCAGGTGATAAACGCTTCCAACAGCTCTTCCAGGTAATGATAAGGCTGTTCCATGACGTCACTCCAGTGAAACCTTAACTACCACAATATCCAGAGTTTATTGTGCACAGAAGTTGCAATTTTCATGGCAAACCACGTTAAATAAACTGACTTGAGTGCATGCTGCAGCACAAGATTTTCTCTTTCAGCAACGTGGGCATCTCTGTCCTAAAGAAATGACAAAACTCTCCCAGCAGCCTTGGGCTTGGGATGGGTGGAATAGCCCCAGGCAAAACCTATTTACACAGGAAAACTTGTGGATTTGTCAGGCGGGTGGGGAAAAGGCAGATTTTTTTACTGTGCAAAAATATTGGGCAAGGTGATTTTTTATGTGCTTCAACACCCAGTGGAGCTGTGCCCACGGAAAACATAAAAACTCCATTTGCAGGGCTGTTTTGTAAAAAGAAATAAAAAAATTACATGTCAAAATAATAGAAAGGTTTTGTTACAAGCTGAGAAGGAAAAAGAAGTTTTAAAATGAAAATTCAGTTGAACCCACCCACTTCTCTAACACTGGAGCATTATTGATCCACAGAAATTTTCATTATTTTCTGTTTTTACCCACTTTGGTTTAAGAAAAGTGTAAGGTCCTGAAGAAACTGAGCACCCTTTCTCTCCCAGAAGTTTTGTATATTAAATAAACAGTATAGTGAATATACTTTAAATATGTATTTTTCTAAGACTGAAACTTGTCACCGCTTCCACTCCAAGGATATATTTTTTTCTCTGCAAAATAAGCAGTTTGAGACCACAGAGGTGGAAATTACCCCTGACTCCACAACTTGTTGCTACAGCATTCCCAAAAGGTTTTCTCCTGTTCCCGAAGCCAGGTAAAACCTGGTCCTGGCTGGGGCTCTCTGAGTGCTAAGCAGAAGCAGCTGTCCTTGTTTGAAGGGTCTGGGAATGATGCCTTGGAATATCCAGCTCTGGGTGGTTTGGAGACTAACTTGGCATTGGATATTAGGAAAAAGTTATTTACTGTTTTAATTCTTGGAATGCAAAACTCTCTGAGTTCCTCACAGAGAGAGATGAATGCAAGGGTTGAATTAAAGCCTTTAGAGAAATTAAGATATAATTAGCCACACAGATATGAAGCAGAAGTGTAGGTTTAAGTTTTAAGGAAGTGTCAGTTGTAGTTTTAAATGAGTAGAAATACATTTTAAGTGCCTTGAGAAACTGTGTTAGCTAGTAAAGGCCCTAAGGCCTAGCTTAAAGCTCAGTAACTTAGCCCCAGAAATAAAAAAACCACAGTAGAACTTTGCTTGCATCTCTAGAATTAATACAACTATCTGAATAAATAGATAGAACTATTCACATAAATAAACTTATACACATAAATTTTAAGTAAGAAAACAAATAGTGTCTTTGTGTAAATAGGTAATAATATATACATCTTTTCTTAGGTAAGAACTGACACTACTTTTGTACTACTTTCATACATTAGAATCAAGTTTAGATTGGTTTAGAAAGAATGTTTAAAAATTGTATTTTTAGCTGATTGGATGTTTTATGAATAAAATGTCCTGTAATGGGGTGAAAGCAACAACAACCTCAAGAAGAAGAAGGAACAACAACATGAAAAAAGAAAAAAAAGAAAAAGAAAAAGAAGAAAAAAAAGAAAAAGAAAAAGAAAAAAAGAAAAAGAAAAAGAAAAAGAAAAAGAAAAAGAAAAAGAAAAAGAAAGAAAAAGAAAGAAAAAGGTGGTTTTTGCTGCTGGTCAGAAGTGCCTCCCACTCATCCCAGTTTCTACCTTGAATGTGGCAGAAAACAGCCTGACTTGCCAATTTTTCAGCAGAGCAAAATCTCTGTTGAGAACCATAAATATTTTGGTGGCTCACAAAGGTGATCCTTCCACAGAGAACTGTGTGTGAATTAGTTAATGTTACTGGGATGGGTTTGGGGTTGCTGTCACGGTTTTGGGTCCCAAAGAAGGATCTCTGTCTCCTATGGCACCATTGAATCACCCCTGGGAAAAGCCATTTCCAGCTCCACTGTAGTCCTCCTGCCACAGAAGAGAAAGGGAAAAAGGCCCTTTGTGGTTTACAGGCGTCTGAAGTGAAGGGTGTAGCAAGAATCTTTCTGAACTCAGTGATAAAAGCAAGGAGATGTATTTTTGGCAGGCAGAAGTTGTTCTGAGAGCAGCCAGCGGAACAAATTGCAACAATCACTTGACGAAATCTTCTAAATTAAATTTCAGATTAAAAAAACCTCACGGAAATTAAGCTGATAATCCATGCATTAAAGGCAAAGCAAATCAGGCTACTTGAGGAGCACTTTGCAAGGAGGAAATCACAGCCCCACATCTCTAAGCTGGGAGTTTTTGACACCCTGGTGCAGTGGAGCTGCAGGACCTTCAGATCACAGAGAAACTCTCTGTTCTCAGACTTTATCAGCTGCTTCACCCCCATCTTGTCCACACAGAGAATATAAATTTATGCCAACAGAAATCAGGATAGACTCAGTTTTTGCTGTAACAGAATTTGCAGCCTGGTTGGAGTTTGCTGTGGCCGTAGGCCTGCATCTAATGTTCATCACTGTGCTCTGTGCATCCCCCACACTCAAGGACTCTTTTTCAGGAGTTGGATTCACTGTTGAAAACTTTCCTTGTCATTTAAAGTCCTCTCACACAGTGTCTCAGTGCCTGCAGGGCACAAGTTAATATTTTCTTCGGTTTAAATGTGTTCTGGTTGAGACGATGACAAGAGGCGGCAAAGAAAAAAAAAAAGAAAAAGAAAAAAAAAAAAAAAAAAAAAAAAAAAAAAAAAAAAAAAAGAAAAAGAAAAAAAAAAGAAAAAGAAAAAGAAAAAGAAAAAGAAAAAAAAAAGAAAAAAGAAAAAGAAAAAGAAAAAGAAAGAAAAAGAAAGAAAAAGGTGGTTTTTGCTGCTGGTCAGAAGTGCCTCCCACTCATCCCAGTTTCTACCTTGAATGTGGCAGAAAACAGCCTGACTTGCCAATTTTTCAGCAGAGCAAAATCTCTGTTGAGAACCATAAATATTTTGGTGGCTCACAAAGGTGATCCTTCCACAGAGAACTGTGTGTGAATTAGTTAATGTTACTGGGATGGGTTTGGGGTTGCTGTCACGGTTTTGGGTCCCAAAGAAGGATCTCTGTCTCCTATGGCACCATTGAATCACCCCTGGGAAAAGCCATTTCCAGCTCCACTGGAGTCCTCCTGCCACAGAAGAGAAAGGGAAAAAGGCCCTTTGTGGTTTACAGGCGTCTGAAGTGAAGGGTGTAGCAAGAATCTTTCTGAACTCAGTGATAAAAGCAAGGAGATGTATTTTTGGCAGGCAGAAGTTGTTCTGAGAGCAGCCAGCGGAACAAATTGCAACAATCACTTGACGAAATCTTCTAAATTAAATTTCAGATTAAAAAAACCTCACGGAAATTAAGCTGATAATCCATGCATTAAAGGCAAAGCAAATCAGGCTACTTGAGGAGCACTTTGCAAGGAGGAAATCACAGCCCCACATCTCTAAGCTGGGAGTTTTTGACACCCTGGTGCAGTGGAGCTGCAGGACCTTCAGATCACAGAGAAACTCTCTGTTCTCAGACTTTATCAGCTGCTTCACCCCCATCTTGTCCACACAGAGAATATAAATTTATGCCAACAGAAATCAGGATAGACTCAGTTTTTGCTGTAACAGAATTTGCAGCCTGGTTGGAGTTTGCTGTGGCCGTAGGCCTGCATCTAATGTTCATCACTGTGCTCTGTGCATCCCCCACACTCAAGGACTCTTTTTCAGGAGTTGGATTCACTGTTGAAAACTTTCCTTGTCATTTAAAGTCCTCTCACACAGTGTCTCAGTGCCTGCAGGGCACAAGTTAATATTTTCTTCGGTTTAAATGTGTTCTGGTTGAGACGATGACAAGAGGCGGCAGGGATGATACGGGATCTGAAATAGTTTAAAAAAATATTAGTTCACAGAATTTTGGAGTGGTTTGGGTTGGAAGGAAAGTTCTGGCAGGGGCTCCTTCCACTAGATGGGGCTGCTCAAACTGAGCTTGAGTAGGACGCAGAAAATCAACATGCTCAGAAATATTTGCCAGCTTTAAAACTAATTCAATGAATTTCGATTTCAGACTAAAATAGCAAATCTTGAATGTTACTGGAATTCTGCCAGAAGTTATAAGGGACTTTAAAACACAGGAACCTGACAAGCTGCCCATGATCCCTGGGCTGGAAAAGTAGGAGATATCCACCTGTTGTGTAATTCCTGAGGAGGGCTGCCCAAAATCCCTGGGATGTGGGAGGGCTGGCACATAGAAGGAATGCATAGCAGTGAGGGAATGTGCCAGTGAATTTTTATATTTGGCTTTATCTAACTGGTTCTTTCCTCAGATCAAACACATGGGCATCTTCCCATCACATTCCCACTTGGACAGGCAGCAGGACACTCTGGACCATTCCAATTCAGAACAAACTTCGGCTAAATCTGAGTTAATAAACAATGGGGGCTACATGCTCCAGATTTATCAGCACAGTCCCAGGCCAGCAGCGTCACATCATCCCCTTTGCTTCTGACATTATTTCATTCACAGAATGATTTGGGTTGGAAAAGAACTTTAAAATCATCCAGTTCCAACCTCCATGTGCAGGGACATGTTCCACAAGCTACTCAGAGCTCCATCTAAGTTGGACTTGATCAACCAGGACATGCATTTTTAAATCTTAATTTATCTTTTTCAAGTCCTTCAAACTTCCTTACTTCCTCTTGTGCGGCGGGAATATGAGGTGGGAACAGGAAGAATCTCCCTTTATTTGGTGATTCCAAGCTTGTAGTCACAAGTGATTCCAAAGGTGACTTTTCCTCTCTCAGGAGCTTTGTTTTTCCCTCTAGCCTGCCCAGGACTGCCACCTCCTCAAGAGTGAGGTGCTCCATGTGTTTCCTCATTCCAGAATTCCTGAGTGAGCCTGGACTTGCCAATGGAGCTGCTGGTCTTGGGCACATTTTACTTTGCATTGCTCCCTAACTATGGCTCAGTGGCCTGCTAAAATTAATTTCTTATTAATTGTTTTAAAACCGACAGCATCCTGTGCTGCTTTGGGTGAGCAATTGCCTTTCTCTGCTGGGAAATAATTTCGGCATTTCATTTGGAAAAAAGTAATTAACTGCATGGGTATGCTTAGTTGAGTAAGTCATTACAATCTCTGACTTATGCAAATGAGATCGTTCAAGTATAATTCTTACTGAGATAACTCCACACACACATAAACTTTTAAATTGCATGGTCCAGCTGAGTATTTGTGGGCAAATAAACGATGTTAATGGGTTAATTTATAAACTCTGTTGCATAATCAGTTTTCAGGAAGCAGGGAGCCTGGGAGGAAGCTGGTCCCAGACCTTTCAGGGATTTTTTGGCACATTATTGGATGTGGAACATGAGGAATCCACTGGTTCACACATCCCTGTGCTCATTTTGCAGCTGCTGCAGCATGGAACATATTTTCAGGGTCACCCTCCTCATATTCTGCCTGCTTTAATTAAGATGTTTATGGTGTTGTGGAGACAGATGACTATGCTCATGAATTTTACTAACTGTCCTGGATATTTTTGTCCAAAAAACATTTAAACTTTCAAGTGAGTGTTGGTAATTTCTTTTTTCCTTCTTTGTCATCTCCTTACACCATGCAGCTTTTTCTCTCCTTGAATGTAATCTTAACATGCAATTTTTGGCCAATTTAAAATAAAAAGAGGGATGAAAAGGCTGAATATGGACAAAAAAAAAGAGTTAGGGAATTATTCCATAGAATCATTAAATATCTTGGATTGGAAGGGTCCCACAAGGATCATTGAGCCCAAACTCTTGGCCCTGTATAGGACAACCCCAAGAATCACCATAAGAATTTTCCCCTAGAAAATTACTCACTTGCCTCAAATATGCTCATTTATCCTGAAACCTCTTGGGAATTTTGAGAAAATAGTATTTTGGGGATATGTTTCTAAAACAAGGGAACAAATGCCCTAACTTTGCTCTCCACAGCTGATGCTGTAGAGACTCAGCATTAAGCCAGGCAGTCAGACAAGAAACAAAAAATTCTCAGTTGGAAGAATTCCATTTTATTACAAGGCTCTGAGTTAAACCAAGGATCTGGTATCTCTGGAGAAATCCCTGAGCTTGGAAAACCCTCTGCTAGGAGGTCGAAAGAGTTCCTGTAGGATTTGATTTATCATTCCCTGGGGTACTGATTCGGTGGGACTTAATTTTCTGCCTCCCGAGTAATCAGGATCTCGCATCCACCTCCTCCTCTTGATTGATGAACATGACTTGGAATACAAGGAGGAATGAACCCTTGGATGGAGGAGGTGGAGAGATAGGGAGTGAGAGATTTCTCCCTGGGAGAGCCAGGCTTTGACAAGGCTGATTAACAGAGAAATGGCCTTGGAAGCACGAGGTCAGTGGCTCTGCCCAAGCTGCTGCTTCATCTTGAGAGGGGCTGCTCTGAGGCTCTCGCTGCAGCAGAGCTGTTAACGGGAGATGTTTAATCCTCTCTGCCTGACAGGGAGCTGCCAAGATGCTTGGAAAGCCTTCGTGCACTCCTGGAAAGACAGGTCTGTGCAGATGCTGAGGTTGGGAAAGGAGCAGTCAGTCATTCCAGGCAGAGTCAACGGGGATTCTCAATTTGGGTTTCCTTGGAGCATGGCATGGCACAAGATCTGCCCCAACATGTGTAGACCACAAATTATTGGATCAGAATCGATCAGAATATATGGGGTGGTATTTAAATCTGCAACAGTTCTGAATTGCTTAGGATTAGGTAAATAAAAGAGGAAAAAATAAACTTGAACAGTAAAACTACTGACTGTGACTACTGAGTTGAGGTGTCCAGCTGTAATTCCAGAAGGAATTGCATCCAGAACCAGGTGTAAGGCTTTCTCAACAGCTGGAGCTATTCCCTAATTACTGAACTGTCCTATGGAACCCTTTTTAATTTTTTAAATTTTTTAAATTTTTTTTTTATTTGAGTGGTTAACAGTCAAATGGAGATGTGCAAAGTCTGGGTCTCTGCTCCCAGGAGAACTGAATGTTTCTTCTGGTAAAAGCATCCCAGTTTAATTAGTCGGTACCAGAGAGACTCTGTTCAGTACCAGAGAATCTCCTCAGAACCATCTTTTGCTCTCCGTTGAAAATGATTTAACAAGGAAGGAGAAACAACAGCATTTCTGTGTGACCTGGGTCTTGCCCCTTCTCCCACCTGTCTGAGGAGGCGAGGTTTGAGGAGGGAGCCAGCACAATAAGACCCTTTCTCAGCTCTGACAGAGCCAGGGCAGGTAATTCCTGCATAATTTGTTTGCTTTTTTTCTCAAACAACCAAAAAAAACCCAGAGAAAATGTCAAGTCTGTTAAGCAGAATTTGTCTCAGGCAGCAGCTTTCACCTTCGTTAGTTCCTTAATGAAAGTTTTTCAACTCTCAGTATCAAGCAGCAAAAAAAAAAAAAAAAAAGGCAAAAAGTTGTTTCTTTGAAACACAAATCCCATTGCAAGGTCAAGCTGAGATTGTTGCTTCTTTGATAAACACCTCAAATTGTCTCTGATTAATTCTAAATAAATTTCGTGTGTGATAAGAGATTTCGAGCAAGTGCTGTTGACACGCGGAGCTGATGGAGATTAAGGGGAGAAAGAGATGAACAATGGGGTGAGATTAGAAACTCCTTGTCACTGGGAGCAGGACCCTGGAGTGGAAGGATGACACAATCATTTGTCATTGTGGAGGTGAGGGGAATGAACAAGGATTTTCAGGGAGATGGCTGGAGATTTGGAGCATGGCTGAGCTGCTCAGGAGGCAAAGTCAGTCCAAGCCATAGGAAAGGCAAACAATGGGACAGCATACCAAAAAAAACCCTTTTTTGTACAGGTGGGAGTGGGATAAGTGGGGCAAAGCAGTGGGAACCTGTGGTCCAAGTGAGTCAGGAGATGTTTTCAGTGGTTGGTAAAAAGGGAAAATCAACTTCAGGTGTGGGACTGATTTGTGGGGCTGATGCCTCAGGTTTTAGCTTTTATATTTTTCAGATTCTGTGCTGCTTTAGTGTGTAGTTCTGAGCTTCATATTGGGGGATGGTAAACTCTCTTCACAGAGTAGGGAGACAAAACAATTCCTTCTCTAGATGGGGACCAAGGACAACTGATCCAAATCTCAGGCCCAAGAGCACAAACAATGTGGATTGAAGAGATGAAAACAAGAAGGATGGGACTACAGACTAAATCTGTAATTGGGCAATTAACTCAAATATGCTAATAAACCAGAACTTATAAAAGTGTGAGACCCTGTTACTGGTCGTCCATTTAGTGACCATTTTGGATTCATCTTGGGTGTAGCCCTGGCCAGGCTCTTGTGCTGCCCAAGGTGTATTCACTGAGGCCTTCTAATAAATCCCTACTTTATTCTTTAACTCTGTCCAGTCTCTGTTCTAGGTCAGCCTTCACAAGGCATCAGGACCAAGACCACAGAATCCCAGGATGGTTTTTTTGGATTGGAATGGACCTTCCAGATCATCTCATTCCAGCACCCTGCCATGGGCAGGGATACCTTCCACTATCCCAGGTTGATCCAACCTGGCCTTGAACACTTCCAGGGATGAGGTATCCACAGCATTTCTGGGCAGCCTGTTCCAGGGCCTCACCACCTTCCCAGGGAAGAATTTTTCCTAATATTCAATCTAAACTTGGTCTTTCAGTTAAAAGGCATTCTCCCATGTCCTGCCTCCTTAGTGTTGTACCAAAAGTGTGTTTTAACCAGGGAGAGTCAGGGGAATACAAGGCAAGCAGTGATTGTATCCCTCGGGAATTCAATGTTCTGGTTTTCTTGGATGGTTTCAGATAACAAGGATTGCTTCCTGCCCATGGCACAGGGGTTGGAATTGGATGGTTTTGAAGGTTCCTTCCAAACCAAACCATTCTAGGCTTCTGTGAATTACTCATCAGAGCCAAAGCCACTTAAGAGGATGATGGAACCAGGGAACAGCTCTTAAGTGGTGTAAAAGGAAAGGAGACAGATGGAGTCAGAGTGGAAATGCCCCCAAGGCTGAAGGAAAGGGAGGGAAAGGGGTGCTGTGGCTTAGAATATTCAAAATAGTCCAGATATAAACTTGGAAATGGCTCCAGGGAATGAGACTTCACTGCCTCTCGGGTCTCGGTGTCCTAGAATTGCTTTCCGGCTCAGATGGCAGGGATTTTTTCATATTCTGTGAGACAACAGAAATAGGTTTTTTTTTTCAAATTCTATAAATGTATTTTAGTCTAATAAAATTACATAACAACATATTCCCTTCCCCCACTAAAGGACATTAATTGCAACAACTTATTTTTTATCAAGTCTTAATTAGACATTTACCTGGGAACACCACAGAATAGGAACACCACAGAAACTCAAATCATTCCCATTAACAGGTGAGAGATGTTTACTGATGACCCCCACACTGGGTCTGATATGAAAAATTCTTATGAAAATTTATTCCTCTCTAAAAAAGCAATGACTTATTCAAAAGATGAAGATGATTTGTATGCAGGCAGGGAGGGGGGAGCGTCGATGAAGTTTCTGGGACTGGTACATTTGAAAATCAGCTCTTCAGGGCAACATAAATAAATACAGCAGAACCCCGAAGAAAATAAAATAGCATGAATCATAAATCAAAGCAACGTAGTGGAGCTGCAGAGGACATCACAAATAGATGGGATAACAGAAGGAAATATTGGCTGTGGCATAAATAGCTCTTAATAAATCATAAACCAACAGGAGCAGGGCAGCAGCTTCCCCACTGAAGACAAGGACAGCTGGAAACATTTTGGTGGTGCTTCTGCAGGCACTGCACACGTAGGCTGGAGATCAAGGAATGTGCTGGAGACCTCTGGAGTCCCTCTGTGTTTGACAGGAATGTCACTGGCCTGAGAGGATGTGGGAGATTGAACAGGTCAATGGTTCAGGGATCAAGTAAAATACCCACCCAGGAGCAGAGGGTGAGCAGAGCCCACCTCAGGCTACACCTGGGTGCTGAACAAGGTAGAAGGCAAATCCTGTGAGGAGGGAACTGTCTCTTTGTCCTTCATTAGGATGCTCAGGATTCAGGATTTTAGGATAATTGGGATTTTAGGATAATCAGGATTTATCTTTAATTAGGATGCTCAGCTGGGATAAATCCCCTGCCTGGGAAGCACCAGGACATTCTCATGCGGGCTCAATGGCCTCAAGGAGCTCATCTCTGCTGATGGGCCATAATGGGCTCAACTGGGATGATTTAATGGCAGCTGTATCTTAGAAAGCATCCAAAATTCCCCAAGTCTTCCATGATCCACAACATTATATCACCCGTGTATCCTGTGATTCCATCATTCAGTCAAAACTCCTCACCCCAGGGCGTTGTCGTTATATTGCAAGGGTTCCATACTGTTATCTCCTTATTGCAAGAGTTTCAGATCTCCTTGATGTTTCTCATAGGCAGCTCCTCTATGGACTGCCTCTTCTTTCTTCTCATAGCAGCCAGCTGACTTCAGTTCCCCCTCAAACAACCAATCCACTCTTTTATAACACTCTTCTTCTTATTGGCTACAGCTGTGGCCTGTTAAGGTCAGGCCTGCTCCTAATCTTTAATAATTAACCCAGCTGCAACTGCTTAGGGTAAGATTACTTTCTATACTACCTTTATTTTCTTGTGTTCTATCCCCCTACACCAGGGGAGGTACCTGGGCATTCCCACCTAAACCTGAGTGAATATAAACCTAATAGAGGATGTATTCCGGGGTTTTCCTGGGGATTTCCCCCACCAGCCAGTGGATCCAATCTGTGACCATTATTTTGGCCAACATTTTGACCTCTGTCCCTGGAGGTGTTTGAGAAAAGAGCAGATGTGTCACTTAGTGTTATGGTCTGGTGGACAAGGTGGGGTTGGGTCATAGTTTGGACTTGATGACCGCAAATGCCTTCTCCAGCCTCATTGATTCTGTGATTCTGTGATCTCTTGGGTGCCTGGTGAGGACATGGCTTTGAGAAGAACCCACCAGCAGAGCTGCCTCCAGCTCTGGGGTCCCCAGCACAGGAAGGACATGCTGGAGGGAGTCCAGAGAAGGCACCAAGGTCACAGGAAGGACATGGAGATGTTGGAGCGAGTCCAGAGAAGGCACCAAGGCGATCAGAGGGATGAAGTAAGTACTATGAAGAAAGACTAGGAGAATTGGGATTGTTCACCCTGCAGAAGAGAATTTTTGGGATGACCTAATTGTGGCCTTCTGGAATCTGAAGGGAGCCAAGAAAGATGGGAGAGAGATTATTTGAAAGGGCCTGGAGTGACAGGACAGGGGGAAGTGACTTCAATCTGACAGAGGGTAGATTAGATATTAGGAATAAATCCTTTATGTAAGGGTCGCCAGGCATTGAAACAGGATGCTCAGAGAAATTTTGGCTGCCTCATCACAGGAAGTGCTCAAGGGAAGATTGGTTTGGACTTAGAACAACCTGAAATATCCAAAGAAGTGAGACAAAAATGCAGCATAGGATCACAGAATCATGGAGCGGCCTGGGTTGGAAAGGACCTTCAAGATCATCTCATTCCAAACCCCTGCTATGGGCAGGGACATCTTCTCCTAGGCCAGGTTCCTCCAAACCCCATCCAACCTGGTCTTAAATGCATCTGGAACAAGATTTTAGTTCTTCATTGTGGCTCTTTTCTTGCAGGGAGGTGCTGGTGGATTTCTGTGTACTGGATGAGTTGAGAACACTGAGTTCTCTTCTTCTAAAGTCAGTGAGCTTTTGTGATGATAAAACATTTGTAAAATGGAAGGAAGGGAGGAAAACAAGATCCATGTAATTTTGCAGTCAGTTTAGTGGGGGGAAAAGAGGAAATACAAATTAAAACTCCTGTACTCTGAATTTTATCTGCCTTTGATAGAACTGTCAGTTTTAACACAGCCTTTTAGGGTAACAAAAATGATAAGGCCAGCCATGAATTCTAATAAAACAAACAGCAGCACCAGGACTGATTGGGTTTTTTGATTTTCTCTGCTAACCTTGAGAAAAAGAGGATGGGGATTGATATGTAAATGCATTTTCAACCCTGGCTGTGGATATGGTGACACTTTAATAGAAAGCAGTGCAAAGTTACTGCTGATGAAGAGCTCCAATCGTTCAGCCTGATTGGACTACTTAAAAGAAACACTGGCCTGTGAACAAGCTCCTGACTCCCACGTGCCCTGTGGCTTATGATCCCAAACACAAATGTAGGTTTAAATATCTGAGCCATTCACCACCCTGGCAAATCCCAATGTTTCGCTTGGGAATTCCCAAAGAGAGGAAATAAAACCAGGCAGCCAAGGTAAAAATGGATTATGTCTGACTGGGTCACTGTTTGGGAGATGTTTTCCTCTTCTGGTTGGCACTGCCACTGATAGGGAACCCTTGAAGCCTGAAGACTCCAAATTGGAGCAGCTGCACGAGAGTTGATGCATTTTTTAAGACATCCCTGAATATTCAGCTCAAAGCCCTAAAGTGACCATAATTTGTATTCAGAGAAGGGCAGCAAAGCTGGTGGAGGATCTGGAAAATAAATCCTACGAGGAGCAGCTGAGGATACTCAGATTGCTCAGGCTGGATAAAAGCAGGCTCAGGGAAAACCTTATTGCCCTCCCCAGCTCCTTGAAAGGATGTTGCGGCAAGGTGGGTGTTGGTCTGTTTTTCCCAGGCAACAAGAGACAGGACAAGAGGAATCAACCTCAGCTTGCATCAGGGAACTTTCAGGTTTGATTTTGGAAAAATATCTTCACTGAAACAGAGGTTGAGCACTGGAAGAGGTTTCCAAGGGAAGTAATGAAGTCACCATCCCTTGAAGAACGCAAAAATTGAGTGGACTTGGCATTTCATTATGTAATTTTGTAGTATGATGGTGTTTGGTCAAAATTTGGACTTGATGATCCTGGAGATCTTTTCCCAACTTAATGATTCCATGATCCTTTGTCACGGACATATTTTATGAAAAATCATTTTGCTAGGATTTTTTACTCCTGAGAAGCTGAGAGGCCTCAGAAAAGAAATGTAAACAGTAATTATCTGCTGCTGTGGAATACAACAGGTGCAGCTGTGATTGGTCTCATGTGGTTGTTTCTAATTAATGGCCAATCACAGTCCGGCTGTCTCGGACTCTCTGGTCAGTCACAAGATTTTATTATCATTCCATTCTTTTGTATTCTTAGCTAGCCTTCTGATGAAAACCTTTCTTCTATTCTTTTAGTATAGTTTTAATATATAATTTTCTTTTAATAGAATATATATCATAAAATAATAAATCAGCCTTCTGAAACATGGAGTCAAGATTCTCGTCCTGGGACCCCTGTGAACACCACCACAATCCTTTATTTTTTTTCTCCCTCCTTGGCAGTGAGGAGCCAGGAGGAGCTGGAATGTCCTAGCGTGATACACTGTGTGTAAATCCCATACCAGAACCTCATGCCTGTAACTCCTACACTTACAGCAATAACCTCTTGTCACATTTTTCCAAGGTGCCCACATTTTTCATTTTATGCATCCAAAAATAACCCCTCTTTTCTGAGGTGTCATTTTTCCTGCAGTGATTAATTGCACCTGCTTTTAAAAAAACCCACATTTCCCAGCGTGAATGTTTTGTTAGAATTCCTCAAATTGCCTTTGGCAGTGGTTGTCTCTTCTTGTCCTCAACAACTTTTTGAAGCTGTAGGTTCCTGTGAAGTACCTGCTGTGATCCACCTCAGGAATCCTCACAGGGAATAGCGCAGGATTTGAATATAAAATCTGGAGGAATTGTCTGTTCCAAGGTAATTTGCACCATTACCATAATGGGAATCAGAGTTAGGAAAAAAGTGTCAAAATGTTACGGTGGAAGCAACAGTTCCATGCCAGGAAGGGGGAGATGGTGCATCCCAGCTCTGTGTTTTTTAGGGAATAGCAGTGAGGGATGCCACAGGTGTGTGGGTGACTCTGGCACAGCTGAGATTGGGACAGGCTGAGTGCCAGCTGGAGGCACTAAATCCTGGAGCAAACACCTCTGGAGCACAGAGAAATTACTTTTAAAGACCTCAGGACAGCTCAGCTGCTCTGCTCCAAGGGTCAGTGGCTGGGTTTGCAACTGCTGAATTTATAGGAAGAATTTTGGCTTTATGGAGTAGAATAATTTCAGGATAGGACCTGGGCTGATGAGAACATGAGGCTGAGATAGGAGTTCACAGGTCAGGTGTGGCTGGAGGTCAAGCCAACCTCCACTTTGATCTGGTGAGGAAACCAGTGCCTGGCTTACATCCCATCTGGATTCAGCTCTGGGCTCCAAGCACAGGAAGGACACGGAGCTGCTGGACCAAGTCCAGAGGAGGCACCAAGGAGGGATGGACCAGCTCTGCTGCGAGGAAAGGCTGAGAGAATTGGGATTGTTCAGCCTGGAGAAGAGAAACTTTGGGGTGACCTAATTGTGGCCTTGCAGGACCCGGAGGAGCTGGATAAAAAAAATGGAGAGAGATTTTTACAAGAGCCTGGGGTGGCAGGAAAAGGGAAATGGTTTTAAACTGATAAAAGGTAACTTTTGAATAGAAATTAGGAAGGAATTCTTCCCTGTGAGGGTGGTGAGGTCCTGGCACAGGTTTGCCAGAGAAGTTCTGGCTTCCCTGGAGATGTCCAAGGCCAGGTTGGATGGGATGGGAGCAACATGGGATAGTGGAAGGTGTCCCTGTCCATGGCAGGGGATGGGGATGAGATGGCCTGCCAGGTCCATTCCAACCAAAAGTAGTCCATAATTATTTGAGCTTCCTCACCAGAGCCAAAGACACCAGGGAGGATGGAACTGGGGAGGAGATCATGAAATGGTTGAGTGGAAGAACAAGGAGGGCACAACCCAGGGGTGGTTTAGGACAAGCAGGCGGCACCATTGTAGGGATTAAAGATAAAAATCTGATTTAAAAAGCTCAATCTAAAGGCCATGCACAGCTCGTGGAAAGAAGGTCATGAAGGGAGTGAGGGGACAGAGGCGTTACAAGGTGTGAAGGCACCTGCCAGACAAACCCTGAACTTGGACAGATTTTGCAGATACACAGCAAGAGAAGAGGAAAGATAACATCTGCTGCTGTCTCTTTTTTTTGTTTTCGATCCAGAGACTGTCATGATGTTACAGAAATGGCTCCAGTGCCTCATGCTGTGCAAAGCAAGGGTCAGAGCACAAATTTTCTGATATTTTTGTGCAACTCTTACCACCAGGAAACGTCTCATCTTTCAGGCTGGGGAGCTGTGTGAACAGGGGGTCTCCCTCATGGAGTGATTTTCTTGCTAAAACAGCAGTGAGGCTCTGCTTGTGTTCTTTGGGGAAAATGTTTTGTGCACTGAAGGCAAAAAAATAAAAAATAATATTCCCTGTACCAGGACCCCATCAAGCCCCATTTTATCCCAAGCAGCCACAGTGAGAAGCTGGGACCTGTTTCAGGTCACCTAAAACATGTGTGAGAATACGTGGCAGCCCAATGCCAGCTTGTTTGCTGGGACCAGCGGGAATGTTTGCTGCTAATGTAAAAAACCAGGAGATGGAAACGTGCTCTGCTTGCTGATTTTAACAGGGAAGAATGAACACTGATCCTAAATTTTTCACAGCTTCAAATTTGCTTTTTTGCCTCCCATCACCTTTTCAGCACTGGGAGCAGCTGTTTCCATCACCTGCCATTGCCAGTCAGGAAAAAGTTAAAAATTAACATTTTTTTTTCAAGCAGAAGCAATGGGCAAAGAGCTCTTCTCAGGGCAGGGGGCTTCAGCTCATTCAGCCCAGAAAAAGGAGAACTAAGAAAGGATATTAAAGAAGTTTTTAAAAAGTATTTATTTGCCTGGAGAGAGCAGATAAGGAAAATTTGTCACCAAGTTTAAAACTTGTGGGTTCAAAGTTGGAAAATTTAGAACAAAAAGAGTTTGGTTCTTCCCAAAGCCTTATGAAGCTGTGGAGGTCTTGGCTGCACAGTTCGCAAAGCAATGCGGCAAATCCATGGAAAGAAAATAATTTTGATTTTTATGGTTTGAAGATAAGGCCCCTGGCTCAGGATTTCTTCACACAGAGATCACTGGAAGTGGGATAAACATCCTAATGACTATTATGGGATCACAGAAGACCCTGAATTGGAAGGGATCCACAAGGATCATCAAGCAATAATTTGTTATCAGATATCCATAATTAATATCCAGATATCCAATAATTAATTTGTTATCAGATATCCAATACATGATTTGTATATTAAGACCAGAAGGAGGAGGCTCTGAACAACCTGATCTAGGGGAAGGTGTCCCTGCCCATGGCAGGGGCTGGAATTCAATGATTTTCAGGTCCCTTCCAAACCAAACCATTCCAAGATTCTACAATTTGTTTCAAGTAATGAAACTTCCCAGGCCTGGACCTGAAAGCAGAGTTTTGTTTGCTTTGCTCTGAGTGCAGATTTTAATTGTTAATTTCACTTCAGATGTCTCATTAGCAGGGTGACATCTTCCTGTTATGATCAAAAATGCAAAACACAGATTTTCTTGTCTCCACATTGCTGTCATCCTGTCTTTTGCCACCCTGGATGGATCAGCCTGTTGTGATCTGTTACCCTTTTATGGAATGCCATCATTAGTGTTTTCCCTCTCCCTCATCCTTTTTCTCTTTAAGGCAGCAATAAAATAAAAATAAATTTAAAAATAATCGAAAGTACAAACTGTGTTTGTGACTGGGTGATTTCCTCTCTGCATTGGGGAACTGCTCTGCCAGCACCTCTCCTGAATTCTCAGGACGTTCTGCTTTGTTCCCGAGAGCTGCTTTGCCCTGATCACCCCATGCATGGCTGCTTGTTTGGAAACAGCCTCATGATTATGCATATCCAGGATTTTTTGACTCGGCTTAGTAGCCAGGAGGGGGGGTCTGTGCCTTACAAATCAGCTCTGTCTGGGCAGAGCAGCTTCAAGCTGCGCTGTCAAATGTCCCTGTGAGCCGTGCAGAGCAGAGGGAGGGGTGGGATGGGCAGCACCTCTCGGGGTCTCCAGCTGGTCAGAGTGACCCCGAGATAAGTTGGAAAGTCTCTTTTCCCAGCCCAGTGGTCGAAGAAGGAGTCAGGGCTCTTCATTTCTCGGTCTCAAGGTTGTTTATTTTATCTTATCTAGAAAATTCCTTCTCCTGTCCTGCCGAGGTCCGCTCAGCAGGACAGTCAGAGGCATTCTGCCTGCCCCAGGGCGGTGTTATCTTTTCATGCTAAAAACTACATGTACAATATTTACAATTACTTTCCAATACCTATCACCTATGTTAGACAGTGAGCTTCTACTCTAAACCAATCTAAAAGTGCCAACATCACAGCAGAAGATGGAGGCCAAGAAGAAGAAAGGCCGAACACGCCCAGATTTCTCCATCTTGCCTCCTGAACCCCCATTCTAAAAACCCCAAAAAATCTATTTTTCACCCCATGATAAATTCACTATCATTCTACTTAAACTTTCGTGGCTTGTAATTCTTCATATAAGGCTGGTAATTGTTTTTTCCACGGACTAAATCAAAGGCACGGGGGTCTTGGGCTCTGTGCCAAGGTCTCTGAGCCCCCTGGGCAGAGGCTCGAGTCCTCCAGGGCAGCCAGAGGAATTTCCTGGGTTCCGACAGGCACCGAGGTGGGAACTGCTCCAGTGCTGCAGGAAAAATGGGTGCGGAAGTGGCCTGGGGTGTGGGGAACAGCACAGGAAAGGCAGTGGAAAGGGATTTTTGGGCTGCAACAGAACACGTCAGATCTTGGTCCTTGTGCTGCCTGTGATCCTCACTGTGTATTCGGCCCGAAAATAATGGAATTGTGGAATGGTTTGAGTTGCAAAACTTTTTAAAGGTCATCTTGTTCCAGCTAAATCTGCCAGGGACACCTCCCACTATCCCAGGTTGCTCCAAGCCCTGTCCAACCTGGCCTTGGACACTTCCAGGGCTGGGGCAGCCACAGCTTCTCTGGGCAACCTGTGCCCTCTCAGGGGAGAATTTTGTCCTAATATCCAGTCTAAACCTACCCTTGCAGATTCTGGTTGAATTTTCTACCCATTTTGAATGTAACTTTTCATTGGACTTTAGCATGGTGTCCATGCCTTTTGCATGGGAGTTAAATTGACAGAGCTCCTGCTCTTCTGTTTTCCCTGAAAACCCCTTGGAATCCCTTCTTGAAACAGGAATGTTGTCTAATGTCTCCCCTGGTGTAGCTAAATTGGGATGAAAGCACCATGCAAAGGCATCAATTCAATCAAGGCAGAGAATATTCCCCTGGGGGAAAAATGGGTTTCACTTTGAATATCTGACAATTTAGTGAGAGAGCAGCTCCAGCCTCATTAGGCTCCTCATTTTGTGAGATAAGGAACAGAGGGATTCAACAGCCTGCTGCTAACAGAGCCAGGCTTCTGCGCTAAAGATGGGAAATGTCACTTTGGAGAGGATGAAAATATCACAGCAGAAGGGTTGTGCCACTTTGTAAAATACAGCCATCAACAGGAGCTGGAAGGGAATGGAGCTGGGAGGGAACTGGGGCAATTGGGAAAATAATAAAAATAACTCAGATATCAGGGCTCAGTCACTGGAACAGTCAGAGCAAATGAGATCTGAGCACAGGCCTGGAGAGGGTTTGGAGAGGTGTTTCCAAAATAAGGAGACATTCCTGC
>NW_005054651.1:215073-222491 GCF_000277835.1 Geospiza fortis | reverse complement strand
AAAAATGCTTCACACTCCTGTGAGCAGAGAAAAGACATTAAGGGAACCTCTTTTATGAGAAGAGACCTTGGGCAGGTTAGAAGATTGCAGGCTAAGGGGAAATTTCTTTAATACAGCTTTGAAATAATATCCAAACCCCTTGCAGCACAAATTTTCATCTTTTTTCCTGTCCTAGGCAGCACCTGCAGAACCCCAAGATAAAGAAGGCATCAATGTAACATAGAATCATTAAATATCCTGAATTGAAATGGACCCACAAGGATCATGGACAATCCCAAAAATCCCACCATGAGCCAGACAGGCAGTGTTGGCATAGAGGAAATAGAAGAATGAAAAAGAATAAAAATATTTTTAAAAAAAGGAATACATGTAAGAAATAATAAGAACAGGAAGATCATGGAACTGTCTCCCAGCTGGAGCTGAGGGAATCAAATCTACAAGAAAATACAAGAGCAGGGCATGAGGGATTGCTTGACTACTGAACAAGCATTTTCTGCTTGTAGCAGAACTGATTTTTTTGTTGTTGTTGTTGTTGGTTTGTTTTATTTTGCTTTTTCTCTCCAGCCTGGTACAAGCACTCTCACTGTCCCTGATGTCTGTTATGATCTGTTAGAGGTTGTTAAATCCAATAACCCAATATATGAGCTGCTGCTGTAGCTCCATGTCCCCAGGTGCAGCCAGCAGGAAAACCGAGCACATTTTCCAGCTGGGAGCCCCCAGTATGTTTTATTTTATATTTATATACCCATTTATCTGCATATCCATGGCCAGTCACACAGATCAATAGAGACAGGAAACACAAACCAATGCCATCCGCAGAAATAACATCCATTTAAATGCACAGCACTCCCAGAAACATTAAAAGCTCCAATGGACTGATGCTGTTCCTCCTCTGAGCTGACCAGGACTGAAATTACTCCAGGAATACTCACACACACTCCATGGGTTTTTCCAGGCTTGGACGGACTGTGCAGGAGCTTCAAACCCTCATGTCTTCCTCCTTGCTGCCACCTGAACTTTTGAACCCTGATGCTTCAAAAGAGTCATAAAATATCCCATGTTGGAAGAAACCTTCAAGGATCAAGTCCAGCTCCTCACCCTGCACAGGACACCCCAAAAATCCCACCCTTTGCCTGAGAGCATTGTCCAAACAAGCCCTGGCAGCCTTGGGGGTGTGACCATTCCCTGGGGAGCAGTTCCAGTGCCCAACCACCATCTGGGGGAAGAATATTTTCCTCATATCCAAATTAACCTCCCCAGCACAGCTTGAGGCCATTTCCCCTTGCCCTTTTCTTGTTGTCTGTGAGGAGAGGCCCACCCCCTTTTTATTGGTTTCTCAAAGTCGGGACTGAAGGCACTTGAGACAGTAGTTCATGTTCAGATTCAGGTGTTTATTATTTCTTATCAGTGAAACAACCTCACAACCATGAGTTTTGCAGCCTTTCATTAGTAAGGCACAAAATAGCTAACTATCTCTTGTTACAAGGTCTTTTAAGACTAAAATATCCAATTAAGAACTGACACCTAGATTATTTTTCCCTTTTAACCCAATAAATGGTCCCTCGAAGCCTAAAATGCAGACTTTTCTGTCTAACTACAAAACATCACCCAAACCCATGAAGAAGGAGGAAGAAGAAGGTGAAGAAAGAGGAAGAAGAAGGTAAAGAAGAACAACCTGCCTCCACCCTTAAACCTCTATCTTGCTTCATAGTTATTTCTATATTCTAAAACCCCAAACTCTAAGTTTTCCACCTTATAATATTGCACACTTCTAACCAACTACACACCCGTAATTTCAGTGCTGTCAATCCATTTTGGAAGTCTTCTCCACAGCCTCAGGTCAGTGTTCTCTTGTGGGTCTGTGCCTTTAACCACAGAAAGTTTTAAATTCTCCGCATCCAGGGTTCCAACACCTTTTTCTCAACAACCCTGATATATTCACACACTGCCATTAAAACGACCTCAGAATAAGTTTTCAAAGTCCCCAGTTCTCTTCTTTCTGCATCCCATAATGCATGCTGTTGGTTTTATGCCTTATTAGCCTACAACTCACTGGGTTCCCTATTTGGGATGATGGTTTTGTTGTTCTCCTGAGGATTAACCAGTTCAGTTCCCTTTGAGGTGATAATTCTCCATCTGTTTTCTGTCCCTTGACCTTCCTGAAGCCTTTGTGCTGATGGTCATGAAGGGTTAATGCCTCGTGTCTTGAAGAAATAGGAGATCCAGCTCTTTTTTATACTGAAACATTCCCTGCCCTCACACATCCCTGCAGTGTCACTTTCCTCCTCTCAAAATCCACATGGGATGAGCAGATCAAGAGAAAATGGCAAAAAGATCAGAAGCCACAGTGATGGCAGGGAATAAACTTACAATTTTAGTTTATTTCTGTTTTTTGGTTTATTCCATGCATGTCATGAAGCTGTTGGAAGCTGGTAACCCCAGGTGTCATGAGGGGTGGAGCTGGGAAATGCTGAGAACTTTTCCTCACACCAACTTTTAGGACTTTTAGGACCTATTTTTTGTCTTACAGAGGCAACTTTGTCTTGGAAAGGGGGCTGTGAAAATTCCCTGAGTTACTCAACTGGAGAAACCCCCTATGGATTTGGAAGCTATTGTCATGGAAAATGAAGGAAAAGGTTGGGGTTATGGGAACAGCAAGAGCTGGAGCCAAAGAGGAAAGGACAATAATTTTATTGTGTGAAAAGTCAGCTCTTATCCCCGGCTCTGTGCAGAGCCAGTGCCCTCAGGTCATTCCTCACCTCCTGAGCAATCTTTTCTCTCAGTCTAAGTGGCTGCAACCACCCAAGCTCCCTGCAGTTAGGAGGCTTTACTCAGGAGTCATCTGGGGACAAATGCACAGGAGCTGGAAAATGTAATTATTGGAGAGATTTTGATTCAGGAGCCTATGCAAAGTTAAAAGTACTTTGCTGGGGAAAAGGGAGAAAGAAGAACTTAAAGGTCATTTAACAACCTGTCTGATACAGTGAAATGTTCACACTTCACACAGATTTTGGCTGGACAAACTTTCCTGATTGTATTTAATGCCACCAGCTCTGAAAAACTGAAATCTCCTGTACTGAGATGCCTCCAATTCTTTTTCATACAAGTGCTGAAGCGATGAATATTTTCACATTTAAAAAAATGCAGCAGCTGATTGAACGTGACGGGAACTGTTCCCAAAATGAAACAGTAGCAGTTAGGCTGGAGAATATTTCCCATAGCCAAAAGCACTCTGGAAAGGTTATTATTACATAATGATGGAGATGTCAAAATTAAAGCAGGAACAAGGCCAGGATAATTAGGATTCAGCTCACCCAGATTTAGCTGTCTGAAGGGAAGACTTCCAGTCAAATTCCAGTCAAAGCCGCCAAGCTAGGAGGGGGTGATATGAATAAAATCATGGACTCTGTGGCCTCACAAATCCATTTGGAAGCTTTGGAGGTGCTCTGGGGAATTGCAGGTGGCTTCTAGCCATGGATCCAGAAGGACACAGGTGAGCTCCATGTCTTGTGGATACCCTTAGACACCACAGTGTGGAAAGAGCTTTTACAGGGACTTCTGTGAGCCAGAGAGAAGTTTGATAAGAGGATCATGTTTACCCCTGAAAGAATTTTCTACCAAGGTCATTGACATAGAAACCAAGAAAGAAGGATAAATAAGAGAAACCTGCAACTGCCTATTCCAATAAGCACTTTGTTTGTCCCTCGTGACCAATGAGTAAAGTGTGAACTTATGAGTTTTGTAAGAATGTAAAATGCATGCTTTTTATTCTTTTGTAGGAATAAAAGCCAGGCATGATATAATAAAAACAGTTTGAAGCTTTCTGAAAATGGAGTGTGTTGCTTTGTATTGTCTCCATCTCAACGATGACACCGCAAAATCACAAAATATGGGGAAGAGTCAAGCCCAGATTTTGCTCCACAGGGATGTGTCCACTTCAGCTCCTGGGAAAAGTGGGCAGCTTTCCATAGGAACTGGCTCTGACCAACTGTGGGAGAAGGATGAGGTTGTTCCAAGTATCTTATCCCACAGCAGATGTTTGTTTGGATGGGGCTTTAAATCCCACTACCACCCTTATTGTCATTTAACTTCCTTTCCTCTTTATCTCCCTTTCTTCTATTTACATCCAAGACTTCTCAGATGTTCTGGCGTTTCCAAACACGTCTCTAGCTCTGGAAGGATGTGAGTAACTCCAGGTTTCCAGTCCTGTGTGGATGCATTTAATATCCCAGAGCATCCCAAATGCCGCAAAACATCTTTTGTGAGCAACTGAGCGGAGCCCTCAGCGTGTGCTCATTGCCCTCAAAATACGACAAATGTTTGTATCATGTTCTGGAAATAATTGTGGAGTTTGGGATTTCCCTCTGTGGGATTTTGGAAATGTGTTGCTGAGGAAAAAGTGGCCTTGATTTCAATATTTGTATTTTTAAAAACACCCAATGTTTGTCTTTGATTTTTTTATTGATTTTTATTGTTGATTTTTATTTTTTCCTCCTATTGTTTATAATTGAGTCACCCAAAAAAACCAAGCTTGTCTTTTTTCCAACAGAAACTCCAAAACTTTGAAATGGAAATTTATTTGTTTTTCCATAAAACCTCCGGAAAATAAACCACATCTTTGTGTAAGCTCAAGACTGGTTTGTTTGCTTGTTTGTTTTCTCTTCCATGAGCTTTATGCATTCCAATTTATCACTGCAGGGTCACATGAAAGTCGTCTTCTTTTCTTTTTTTTTCTTTTTATCCCTTCAAATAAATGATGGAAAGGCAGCACAGAAGGTGCTGGGTAAAAGGCACTCTCTGATATCATTAACATGTGAAAAGAACTTGTCAAGGATAAAGCAATGCCAGTTCTGCCCTCATGACTGCAAACATTTCCTCTCTGTACCTCTGTTTTTTCCAAGTATTCCTCGGCAGGGCTGTTCCCTGTGCTGAAGTTGCCATTTTTAACAAAGCAGATGATTTATCACTTTTATACTTACATTGATTCCCATGTCAAACTGGACAAAGATGCATCTGAAACAAAAATGATTGAAGAGCGAGGAAAACTGATTTATGGAATATTGATATATGGAAGAGCCCTAGTGCTTTGCACTTTGGAAGAGCACTGGGAATTTTTATAGGAGTGTGGACAAACTGGCTGGAGGCAACAGGGAGTGAAGAACTTCACTGGGGTGAGCTGAACTTTAGTTATTTTTAGGGTGAAATCCTTGGTTCAGGCACTGTTGATCATCCCTGGGAAAACACAGATTTACAGACCTTGAATAACGTGGAATCACGAATTGGTTTTGGTTGGAAGAAACCTTAAGGATCATCCTATTCCACCCCTCTGCCATGGACAGGGACACCTCTCACCATCCCAGGTTGCTCCAAGCCCTGTCCAACCTGGCCTTGGACAATTCCAGAAATGAGGCAGCCACAGCTTCTCTGGGCAACCTGTGCCAGGGCCTCACCACCCTCTCAAGGAAGGATTTCTTGTGTCTAATCTAAATTTACCATCTTTTAATTTAAAACCATTCTGTAGAAATTATTCTGGAGGATTTTTAAGCTTGTGGTTAATTAGCAGGCTAAACAGATGTTTTTGACCGTGAAATTTGGAGTTGACACAACATAAGGTTGGAGAGTAATGGGCAAAATCCAGCTGTGCTTTGTCCCTGAGCAACTGGTGGGCGCTGCTGGTGGAATTCCAGAAAGGAGAAATGAGACGGAATTCTCTGGACTTTTTGTTTGAGATGAAAAATTTTCACTAAGGCATCATGATCTTATTTTGGATGGGCTTGGTGGAAAGAAATCCCCATCCTGTTGATCACTGATGTCACTCCTCACGTCATCATCAGACAGGATGATCTCATCAGACATCATCCCTTATCCCTGGCAAAGACTTCTCTGGGAAAAGGGTCCAGAAATGTTGCAATTCTATGAATGGAACGGTTTGTGTGGAATGAAACCTTAACGATCATCCAGTTCCAACCCCAGGGAAATTTTCCACATCCCAGGTTGCTCCAAGCCCCATCCAACCTGTCCTTAAGCATTTCCAGGGATGGAACAACCACAGCTCCTCTGGGCAAACTCCACCAGGACGTCACTACCCTCACAGGGAATAATTTCTTCCTAATATCCCATCTAACCTTATTCTCTTTCAATTTGAAGTCATTTCCCCATCCTGTCGCTCCAGGATCTTGGGATACATGGATGTGATCCCAAAGAGGGAAACTGAGGCATGAAGGAATGGGTTCACTGCTGTGACTTAGTCTGTGGAGTAGAAGTGAAATCTCAAAGCTGTCTTTTGTGTGCTAAGAACCACCCTCTTCTCATCTACAGGTGAGAAATAATTTGAATTTCAGCATTTACTCCGCTTTAATAAAAAAGAGAAAACTGAATCCTTGAAGATATCAGTTTCCATCGATAAAAAAATTAGAGATTAAAATGTTCAGAAGAGAATGAAGATCTCTGAGCTCCTGTGGAGAAATTCTGTATTCTTCATAAAGCCCTCATGGATTTCAGGGAAGAAGGCAAAGGAGGGATTATGGGAAGGCACAGAGATCTCTCTGGTTTGTGAGGGGAAGAAGAGCGCAGAGATAAGAGTGTCTTATCTTGTGTTTCATAGCTGCGTTAGTGTCTGCTGAAGGATTAGGATCTGTAACAGCCAGATGCGGGATAAGTGGGGTTCTCCCTCGGGTGAAGGTGTCTGAAAGGATCCTGAGGGTATCTGACACATCTCTCCAGGGCTCAGAGGTGGACAGGCAGACCCACACCCCTCTGGAATGGTATTGGGATGCTGAGAATCCTCCTGGGATATAACTAAGAGCTCAAAATACAATCATAGAATCATAAAATATCCTGACTTGGAAGAGACCCACAAGGACATCAAGTGCAGCTCCTGGCCCTGCACAGACAAACCCAAAAATCCCTTCTTGAACTACTTGACCTGAGCAGAAAGTTCTCCTCTCCCTCACAGCTCCTCTGGATTTGCATTATCTTTGCTTATCTTTGTTCTGCAAAACAAAAATGTAATTTATTATTATAAAATCCACATTATTTGTAACAGTGCAATGTTCTCTGCAATGACATTCAGACCAGGAAGGTCCAAAACCACATTTCCCACCTCAGTCACCATAGACCACCATAAGAATTATAAGGAATGCCACATTTCCAGGAGCTGGAGCTGGGAGAAAGGATTCTTTCAGATTAAATTTCATTTAAACCCAGAAAGGACTGAAGTTATAAAATGGGAAGAGCTCTGGGATGGATGTTGAACAGCCAGCCCAAGTGGCCTGGGTTCCTCGGAGCAGGCATGGAAAGCCTGGTGTTTGATGTTGTGCTCAATGCTTCCATTTCTATCCAAGAGGCAGAAAGAAAAATGGAATCAGTAAGATAAAATAAAATAAAATAAAATAAAATAAAATAAAATAAAATAAAAT
>NW_005054651.1:206918-214999 GCF_000277835.1 Geospiza fortis | reverse complement strand
TGAGCAATTTATTGACTCATTTGTCAGCACTAAGGTTTCATGGTGGGATCCTTGAGGTGCAGGACCAGGAGCTGGGCTCGATGAATCAGTAAAATAAAATAAAATAAAATAAAATAAAATAAAATAAAATAAATTAAAATATTTTAAAAAAACCACCAACAACAAAAAAAAAAAACTGAGCAATTTATTGACTCGTTTGTCAGCACGAAGGGTTCATGGTGGGATCCTTGAGGCGCAGGACCAGGAGTTGGGCTCGATGATCCTTGTGGGTCCCTTCCAACTCAAGATATTACATGATTTTTAAACATTTAAAAATGTTGGGCATTTATTTGACAAAATCAAGAGAGGACAAGGCAACATCCACGCTGAAAACTCCAATTGATGTTAAATCTTGTTTTCAGTAGACCAGGCCTCTGACACTCACTCCAACCTTTATCATTCCTTCAATCTTATTTTCTTTAGCTCGAATAAATTCCTGTTTTCCATGTCCCACTGCCCAAACCCCATGAAGTTTGCTGTGTCCTATTAATTTGGATTGTCACTAGAAAGCAGCACCTGTATTTAACACTGTTTTTCTGTGCTGGAAATAACAGATTTTTCAAAAACAAACAGCAAAACAGTGTTATTTTCTATTTTTTTCTCCCAAAGCTGATGGAAAGCAAGAGGGCGCCTTTCTTTGTCTCACCATGAGGATGCAAATACAGCCAAGAGATGAGCTGAGCTTAGGTCAGGCCCTTGGTGAGCCGGGCTTACTCATGCAGAGCATTTGTAACACGTTTAACAGCAATAGAAAGCACGAGTCCTGCAGCAGTGCTGGATTAGCAGGGACCTGGAACAAGATATTAATTATTTAGGGCTACATCTGGAGAAATTGAGTCCTTTACCCTCTGGGACCGCCCTCCCCTCTCTCTCAACCTGCCATCAATTTATTCCTGAGATTAATTCAGAGCATGTTTCTCCTTCCCCAACACTGCTCTAAACTGAGGGAAAGCACATTGATGTAAGCAGTAGAATTAAATTTGCCATACAGAGATGAAATAAGCTCAGCAATGTCTAAAAATTGATATAAATCCTGAAGTTTTGGGATTATTATGTCTGAATCTTTATTTTTCTGTGGAAAACCAAAAAAATCACTGGGATACTTTCTGGAAAAGTTTTATTACCACTTTGGACTAAGCTCTTTTTTATTTTTCCTGTATTTATTTATTCTTCTCTTCCCATCCCATGAGAAGAGCTCAGCACTTCTTGGGATCAATGACAGCCAAACCCATCTTGGTTTTGGGCTGGGATTGATCCCAAGATCTGGTTTGGGCTTGATATGGTTTTTGGATTTTTTTAAATGTAAAAGGATATGATTTTGGGCTTTTTTTTAATTAAAAGGATCACAGTGAAGATTAAATTCTGCCACAAGTCTTCGGCCCCCATTCCTTCTCCAGGGAAAGACTTCAGGCTGCTCTGGTGAATCTGGGTTTGCTTTCTTCTAACTCATTGTTTCTACAGTCATCTGCTAATCCTAATTTTAAGGAACTTTTCAGTCCTTTAACTGGTAAACTCTTGGAAAAAAATAGTTTATTTTGGACCCTTGATAGGATAAAATTCAGAATCTTGTGTTGTAAGCGAGGAACACCAAACCTTCCAGCTCCAAGTGCTCTCTGACCTGCAATTGTGGCTACAAATCTCCAAACGTTGTCCCCCCTGCATCTCCTGGGCTCCATTTTCCTGAGTTTTCCAGCACAAAATCTGGGACTGTGGGAGCTGGTGGCTGAGTTAGGGTTTCTTCAGCGTCCTCGTCTGCAGGAGCATCTGGCGGTGATTTCTCTTTGCACACGGCTCGTTGCCTGAATGAGATTTATTGTGATTTATGTAAACACAGCAGGCAGAGGCTTTGCCAGCTACGCAGGGAAACGGCTCATCAGCTTTGCTCCAGGAGAACAGACCCAGGGGAGGCCTGGAATCTCCTCACTTCCAGCTTTAACAATTCTGGCCAGAGAGTGACGCCACCTGTACCAGGCAAAACCCAACTTAGCGGAAAGTCTGGGCTTGCCAGGGCCAGAGCGTGGCTGGTGAATGGGGAGCAGCCAACACATCCATCTGGAGCAGATGGGGAGGATGGATTTGGGATTAATGGACTGGACTTGGATGCACAAGCCTGGGTTGTGTCTAGAGAGGGATTAATATTTAGCTCATCTCTCCTTGGGGCTGAAGGATGTACTTGAGGTGTCTTCACGTGGGTTTTGGTGCCACAATTCTGGTTTAAAGCAAATTGTTTTGTTCCTGAGGGTTTTGGTTTGCCCATCAATTTCACATCAAGTAACAGGGGCTGCTCCCAAATCCGGGGAATTCTGAGATTCCTAGAAACTTCCATGGACTGAAAACTTAAACCAAGAAGAACTATTAGGGGATAACACAATACTCCAATTTTTTTAATCAAGGATCACAGTCAAAAGAAAAGAAAACAAAAGGAAAATGAAAGTGGAGATGACACTGATCTGCAGGAAATAACTCCATGCATCATCATTCCCTCCTCCCCCTCTTCCCTCCCCTGCTACAGCTGCAGCCATGGAGATTTATGGATGCACACATTCTAATTTGCTTTATGTTTTGTCTGGAGGAAGACACAGCTGTACAAAGCTACTTTGTCAGGAAAATGTCACATTGCACTTAATTGCCTGATAAAGAATGACAAATCAGAAACAATATCATTATCCTGTTTAACTTCTACTTTTTCCCCCCCCCAGTATATAATTTAAATTTTATAAAGTTTAGGTTTAAAGGGAAGAAAGTTGTAGTGAGATTCTCAGTAATGATTTTCCACCTGAAAAACCATGCAGTGAAATGCTGTCATCTCCTCACACTTTCCCTTCACTTTTTAGGGTAATAATCAGTGTTGACTCCTTTCTTACTGAAACATCTGCTTTGTGCTTCCATGGGTGAGTTGAAAAATACATAGAAATTAATTTGGGCAGCAATTAATTGATTTATGGGTTTAATGTAGCTAAATTCTCCTGGAGCTCCTTAGTTTGGGAGCTGGGGGTGTTCAGCCTGGAGAAGGCTCCAGGGAGGCCTCAGAGCTCTTCCAATGCCTGAAGGGGCTCCAGGAGAGCTGGAGAGGGAATTTGGATAAGGGATGGTGTCCTGGTTTAGGGCAAATTTAGTAGAGAATCTCCAAAGAGGCCCCTCCAGAAAGCAAACCCACACGGCCCCTCCCCTCAACCGGTTCGGGAAGGATTCCTAGGAGAGAAGTGGAAAGAGCCTGTTTATTTAACAGGCACAGCACACCCAGCACACAGAATGAACAACACCGGATGACACCACTCTGACAAAGACGACAAATTCAGAAAGTCTCTCTTGGGGAGTGGTCACTCTGTTGTCAGTCCCTCCAGCGCTGGGGCAGCTGCTGCAGCCACAAG
Source organism: Geospiza fortis (assembly GCF_000277835.1). Classification (NCBI taxonomy): domain Eukaryota; kingdom Metazoa; phylum Chordata; class Aves; order Passeriformes; family Thraupidae; genus Geospiza; species Geospiza fortis. The sequence goes on along the minus strand of NW_005054651.1, from coordinate 211,589 downwards.
GTGCAAACTTGGTGTTTCCCATGTCCCAGTCCGGAGCAGGTTTGAGATGGTCGAAGAAAAGAAGAAACAATCCAGGAAGAAATTTGGACTGTTTAGCTAAACTAGCTAATGAGCAGGAGCAAAAGCAAGGAGAAGCGAAGCAGAAACAAGAGCGAGAGAGAGCGAGAGCAAAGCGAAAAGCGAAAGCAAAAAAGCCAAAGCAGCCCTATGTATGTCTCTGTGACCCTGATAAGAAAAACCCAAACAAAACTTTCACTCTTCAAAGCCAGTCTTAAAGGCACAGAACATAATATCCTACAGAAACAGAACATGTGACTGGGGATACAAGCCTCATAACGTCACCCTAGGACAGATGCAGTGACAGGACACAGGGAATGACTTTAAGATGGAAGAGAGAAGGTTTAGATGAGATTTTGGAAGAATTCTTCCCTGTGAGGGTGGTGAGGTCCTGGCACAGGTTTTCCCAGAGAGGTTGTGGAGTCCCCATCCCTGGAAGTGTCCAAGGCCAGGTTGGATGGGGCTTGGAGCAACCTGGGCTAGTGGAAGGTGTCCCTGCCCATGGAAGGGGGTGGAATTCCATGATCTTTAAGGTCCCTTCCCACCCAAACCATTCTGGATTCCATTCCATGATTTCTGGAGCCAGGAGGCAGCACTGGGTGTGACCTTGGTTTGTGTCAGCACCCGAAATCTCTGGGAAAGGAATTAGGACTTTCGACAAAATCCCTGTGTGGGAACCGTCGCTTCCTTTAGAAAGGGGGAAAAGAGGAGCTAAGAAAAGCCCCACATAATCTCCATTTAATTCTATGTGAAGAATTCCCCCATGAAATCACACCCTGTTTTTCAGCTGTGTTGCCATCAAAATATGTGGATTCAAATTAGAGGATTTCAGGGTTCAACAAAATCCTCCCCTGACACCTCTCATGCCAGCAATTGTCAGGTTGTACCTGTGACCATCCTTCTGCTTCAACCCATAGATTTACAACAATCTGGTTTGGGATAAAATTAAACACAATTTTCCAAGCTCACAATCATCCTTGGATCAAAAAGAAAAAAAAAAAGGTCAACAAAAAAACCCCTTAAAATTTCTGGAAGAATATTTCAATATTTTAGGAACTTAAAGGAATCTGTTGCTCCTTTTTCAGCTCTTGGTGTCTGCATAGAATCTCTGTTGTATTTTGTAGGCTATTGAGTGGGGGAATCTGAATCTCTCTGGCTGCTGGGAGAGATGTCCTGGGAAATGGTGACTTTGTGCATGTCATTTTTATACTTTCCTTTTGAATCTGGGATTCTGGGAGGGAGGAGATGTATAATATTTGCCTTGAGCGACCTGCAGAAAATAACCTCAGGTTTGGGAGCAATCTCTGAAGAACCTCTTGGGATATTTTTTGCCTTTTCCAATAGTTTCTATTTTCCATGGGCAGCTACCTTAAATTTGTGTTTTAGGTGGGTTTTAATCTAGTTGTTTACTCATTAGTCACAACATGAGTGTGAGAAGTCACTTGTTCACAGAGGTTAGAGGGGATTGTTTGGGAAAAATACTTAGGTAAAATCCCTTGGATAATGGTTTGGAACATTTTATTCAGCCATGGGAATATCAGTCAAGGGAAATGCCTGTGGGAAATAACAGGAATACATAATAGCTGACATTTCCATTGCTGCAGGAATTGTTCACAATTACTAAACAACTCCATTAGTTTTCCTAAGGAAATTGTTCTTTCTTGAAGCTGCAGATTAACACCTTTGTATCCGGGCTTTACACGTATCCATGGAAATTTATTTTGCAGGATTCTGTGGTAGGAACCAAACCACATTCTGTTTTTTTTTAGATTCACTGCAGGATAATTTTTGAAAGAGCCAAACTGGAATAAAACCACTTACTGTGGGTCTTACTAATGGTGTAGCATGAAAATGTGGGCTTGGAGAATCCGTTTCACAACCTGCAGAGCTCTAACTGCAGAGTTAGAATATTTTGTGGGAAAAGATGGATATTTTAACCTCCATCCCAGGACATTGTCACCACAGCACTTTGCTGGGCTTCATTTCCCTGCCTGGAGTAACGTAATGGTTTTCAGTCTCAATTTTTAGTGCTGAAAATAAAGATAAACCTATTTATCATTTTTTTGTTGTTGCTGTTTATTAACAGAAGAGCAGTCGCTCTTTTCTGAAGTTAATGATAAGAATCAATGAGCAAATGAAAATATTTCCCTGTTTCAGAAGTTTGTGGAATTATTGAGGGTTTTTTCTTCTCTGTTTTTCTCAGGAGTGGGAGGCTGCCGTGGCTGAAGTATCCAGGATTTATGGCTGTATTTTTAATTCTGGATTTTAGGGCATTATGAGTTGGAGCTCTTTCCTTTATTCCTCTTTCACAAGTGTGAATTAGCACAAGCAAATCCAGTCTCCACAGTGGCTCCTGAAAAACTTTTCCTCAAGCCTTACAAACCCAGTTTTGTTGGGTTAATTGGACCAAGGATGAAGAACTTGCACCTCCCACAATCTGGGCACTGGATTATTTTTTGTTTGTCCTCCTTCCTGAAGAAGATTCCCATTCAGATCTCCTTTCTCTTGTCTTTGTGACATCAAAGGTGGGTCGCACCAGCCCTTCCAAAGAAGCTGCTCTCCATTCCTTGGAAAACTGCTCAAGCTGCCTCTGTCTCACACATTTTGGGCTCTGGATCCCAAAAGGACAAAAATGCCTCTCCAAAAGTCATCTCTGTTACCACATCTGCCCATTCTCCATTCATCCTCCAGGTATTTCCTGATGAGTACTCCTGGAAGCAGGAGTTCCAATATTATTCAGAACCAAGGTGCAACCAATTCCATGGCCAACAAAATTCTCCAGTGAGAAAGGAAAAGGTTGTAGCTTCCCATCCCTGGAAATGTTAAAAAAAAAGGACATGGAGTTTCAGATTTCTGAATTAAGATGTGGGCTGGTGAACAAGGCCTGTCTCAGTTGCAGTCAAATTTCTCTCTGTCCTAAAGAGCTTTTTCTTTTGGCAGATGTCTACAAACAAGTTTGTGAAGCCCAAGATTTCTCCCTTTCATGGAGCCTAAAATGTTCTCTTTTCTCTTAGTTCCTGACTGTAGAGCTGCCCTACTTTGTTCACTTGAAAATTATGGTGTTTTTAAATAAAAATCTATTTAAAAAGAAGATAAAAGATTTCACGAGATATAGGACTGGTTTTAACTGCCTCCAATCCAACTGAATAACTGGAGATGTCATATCAAGGGCACGTGACCTTTGTATGAGATGTGATGCAAAGATGACAAGGCCTTGTGTCCAGGCTGGAAAATAAAGGGACCACAAAGTGTCAGGAAAGCCCATGAGAGTCTGAGACTTTAATTTTTATTTCTGTTCGCACATTCCTCTTAGGAATATGGAAAAAGGCATAACTCTAAAATGAATCTCAGTGTCCTGGACCAGTACAGAGGGCCCATTCTTCATTGCAAAGATAGGTTAGGAAAAGCAGCTGTGAGGGAAAATGCAATTTGATTCCAAATATTGGTGTCTGCAAAATTTGGGATTTAGGCTAAGTAAGTTCTAAATGATCACTTATGAGGGAACTTTTAACTGCCATGAGAAAAAAAAAACATCCCTCCACAGGTTGGAGAGAATAGGGCAGAAAACTCACATCAGACTTGCCCAAAAGCCTCTTTCCCAGTCTAAAAACTCCCGGGATGAAATAATCTCTCAGCGTCTATTAATGTTTCTCTGAAAGAGCGAGGCATCTGGGAGGTTTGTGACAATGAAATGTCAACGATGATGTTAAAAGGGAAAAAAATGTTCCCCATGGATGCTTGGAGAAGGGAGCTGCAATGGATCTGAGGAGCTTGGCTCTGTCTGCACAGGGATTTTTCCCCTCTGCATATCTCCTTTGTTTTTTATTATTTTACTTTCTAGATGAACTGCAGAGGCAGCTCCTGAAAAGTCAGGAGACATCAAGACCCCGTGGGCTTTTCTTATGCCACTTTTGTTTGCCAAACTCATTGTCAATCCCAGGTTTTATGGCTACTCCAAGGTAAGACAATGACTCCTAGGAGAGCACCAGGGGTCACAGTTGTCACCCTGCAGACCCTCAGTGCCCAGAGGCTGACAGAGAAACCAAAATAGGAAAATGACCTCTCAGTGAATCATTACCTGTGGATGCTGTTAGTGCTGCTGAAGGGGAAGAGCTGGAAAACAGAGAAAGTTGGAAAATTGAGGAGCTCTAGAGGGCAACTTTGAAACTGGAGAAGAATCTCTTCCACCTGAAGGTCTCACTGCAAAGAAATGCCTTGGCATGGTCCTGATTTCTTGATCCTGTTTCTGCTGCTCTGTCAGAACTTCTCAGCCCTATGTAGCCACCACAGCAACCTGTTTAAGGACTTGCAAGCCCACAGAAATCACCCATCCCGTCCCATCCCATCCCATCCCATCCCATCCCATCCCATCCCATCCCATCCCATCCCACAGATGGAACAATCCCGTGGATGGATGAATCCATCTATGATGGAGGAATCCATGATAAAGCACTTGTCAAGAAAAAAAAAACAAAAAAAACCAAAAAACAAAAAACCACAAAACCAACAGAGTTTGGATTTTCCCACATTTGTGTGGAGCTGTGCTACCCTCAGGCTCAGGGATACTCCAAGCCAGAGTTTTGCAATTATTCCTTCTGGTTTGGGATAAAATTC
>NW_005054651.1:200963-206908 GCF_000277835.1 Geospiza fortis | reverse complement strand
TCCTGCTGGTTTGGAACAGGGAGCTGCCCTGTTCATAGAATCATGCAATGGTTTGGGTTGGAAAAGGCTTTCAAGATCATCTCATTCCAGCTTTCTGCCATGGTCGGGGGCATCTTCCACTATCCCACATTGCTCCAAGCCCCATCCAACCTGGTCTTGGACACTTCCAGGGATGGGGCAGCCACAGCTTCTCTGGGAAACCTGTGCCAGAACCTCACCACCCTCACAGGGAAGAATTTCTTCCCAATATCTCACCTAAATCTACTCTCTTTCAGATTTAGAGCCATTCCCCCTTGTCCTGTCACTGCAAGTCCTTGTAAAAGGTCCCTTCCAACCCAAAGCATTCTATGATTCTATGATTAGTTTATTAACATCTGTTAATTAAGGGGCAGTAGGTGAACATCACATTCAAGACCGGCATTATCAATTGAACAGATAAGTTGTAATATGAGATGTATAAAAATGTTAACAAACACTCTAAGAAATCCAAACACCTTTCTTTAATTATTCCTGAGTGTGAACACTTCAGCTCCCTCACAAAACTTATGGATTGAAGGGAATCTGGATTTGTTCTTTCTCCTCCATCATCCTCCAGAAGATGTGGCTGCTAAAATTGATGCATTTATAAATTATCATGCAATTTCATAAAACTGCTGTGTTTTAACCCCAGAGATGCTCAGTCATCCCCTCAGTGAGTAGAGGAGAGAATTGAAAGGATAAAAGTGACAAAACTCCTGAGTTGAGATAAAATCAGTTTAATAATTTCTCCAATAAAGTCCAGTTTTATGGGTGTGTGGCTTTGCTTCCAACCGCCCCCTTTTGCACACTTTGATAAAACCAGGCCATTAAAAATAAAATAAAAGAGATGACTTCCAAATTAGATAATAAAGCTGGGGCCAAGCAGGTCATTAGTGGCTGTGAATTTTTTATGGCTGTGCCATTGAGCAAGGTGGGGAGGGAAACAGGAGCATTTTGCTGCTGGGGGATTGGTCTCTCCTTGGGTTTAACAGAACACAGAGTGCCTGACCCTGCTGAAATCATCCAAAACAAAAACAGGAACAGTCACAAATCTTTCCAAAACCCTTCTGCTGATTGCAGGTAAGACCTAGGGCAGTAAGAGCTCAGACTTCGGTGGTTTCCAGCTTGTATTACAAAGTCAGGTTGTATGTAAAAGGTACATCAATTGTTTTTTGTCTCTTTCTTTGCACTTGTTCAGGTGATAAAGTGGAGCAATGAAGGCAGGATAAAAACTCTCTTGGGTTAAATGAACCCAAAACAATCAACTCCTTTTGTTGAAATAAACTTTCAGCTTGGGTTGAGCGGAGCAGTTACTCAACCAGCATCAAAAGCTTTTTGCCTCTTAATGGTTTGTTGTTTGGGGCTAAATTTCTAAATTAAATATTGTCTGTGAGCAAAGAAAAAGGACCTCATCCCTAGAGAAATCCTTCTTTTCCACTGATGAATTCAGCTGTTAAATGGACCTGAATTGTTTCAGTCCAACAGCTCTGAAGAACAAAAATACTTCAGGTCTATTTTTTTTTCTTTTCCTCCTGCATTAATGGCAATTCACTGAGTTTTTAGGGACTTATTCTGTAACTCCTCTGCTGGTGCCTGTGGAGCTGCTCATGGCACAGTTTTTCTGTGTAGATGAACGTAATGTAATATCTACAATAACAATGGATAGGAGCTAAATGCCATAATTCCTATAATTCCAATTCCTGTTCCTATTCTCTATGGGGCATAACCTCAAGTTGCTCCGGAGGCAGTTCAGGTTGGATATCCTGAATTTTTTTTTCATAGAAAGAGTGGTTAGGAACTGGAACAGGCTGTCCAAAGAAATGCTGGAGTCACCATCTCTGAAAGTGCTGTAAAAATAAGTAGATGTGGCGCTTTACTACATGGCTTAGTGAAGATGGTGGTGCTCAGCCAAAGGTTGGACTGGATGACCCTGGAGGTCTTTTCCAACCTTAATGAATCCATGATTCTGTGGTTTTTACTTTGGAAGCAGATGTACATTGTCCTGGCTGGGCCTGAGACAGCTGTGAACGAGAGGGAATGCGGGTATGGATTGCACGGTGCTAATTGAAGAAGAATTAAAGAGAAATTGTCCACTCAACTCTTTTTCTATATGTGAGAAACACTGTAATATATTTACCACACATAGGATCCCAGAATGGTTTGGTTTGGAAAGGACCTTAAAGATTATTTTCTTCCACCCCTTGACATGGGAAACCTTCCACTAATCCAGGATGATCCAAGTTCCATCCAACCTGGCCTTGGACACTTCCAGAGATGAGGCAGCCTCAGCTTCTCTGGGAAACCTGAGAGGTTTCACCTTCCCAGGGAGGAATTTCTTCCCAATATCCAATTTCACCATATAAAATAAATTCCAGACCATAGAAGTCCATGCAGACCAGAGAGGACAGATGGGCTTGTTCTGTTTCACTCCTGATATATTGTCTCCTTATTTTGACTTTGTTTTTCACTTTCAAACTTCCGCTTTCAAACTTCCACTTCTGCTCTGCTTCTCACAATGATGGACACTGTAAGCTGTGAGTCACAGCTACTGTTCAGCCAGGAGAAAACACAAAATCCACATCCAAACAGAAATGTGCAACTGGGGACAGATCTGGTTGTTTTCTTCCTCCTAAAGTGGATGAGCAAACCCAGAACTCTTAAGGATTCATCCAGCCTTGAGATGATGTGATCCATATTACTTCACTCCCACCAAGGGAGGCTTTTTCGTGAGGAGCAGGATTGAAATGAAGAAGGTTGAGGTGCCCTAAACTCTTCTGATCTCTCTCTAATTCACAGATCCTTGTTATTCATCACCACACAGACTTGAGGGAACTGTTAAGTGAGGTATCACTTAGTCCTGTGGTGTTCTGAGAGGGGCCACATTATCTACTTTAACCAGGAGCCTGCAGTGAATTAGATCATTAGGCAGAGATGGATTTGACACATAAAAAACTCATATCTCACATCATTAACGCTCAAATCACCTTCTACACTTTATTTCCCTAAATAAAATGATTTGGAAACCTGCAACAATAGGGGTTGGTGGCACTGAAGCCTCTCCAGGCACGATTTCAGGGGATAAAACATGAGAGGAAGGATCGGACATGTTTTGAACATCTCCAAATATTAAAATTTCTCTTTTTTTTTCATCTGCTGTTTCTTTTTTATTTCTCTGAATGAACAAACCCAGATCTCAGAATTTATATTACCCTGAGAGTGTAATTGCTCTGGGAAGTGCTTGGTCCCTGTAGTGATAAAAAAAATAGTTGGAGATGCGGATGAGGGAAACCTGGGGAGGTGGGATGATACAACCCTGTAGCCTTGAGTCCTAACAGAGTTCTTTAAATAATTAAGATTATTTCAGTCCTTTCTCTGCTTCTTCAGCATTAGCTCTTCAAAATGCTGCTGGATTGCCTAAACCATAAAAACCCCTGAATTCTGAGTGCCCACGCTGAGCTGTGCCAAACCTTGTTGAGCAAAAATATTCCAGTGAGCTCTGGGATGAGTCCTTGGGATCAATTGCAGAATCTGTCTCAACTAAACATGGCACCAACAAGCCTTCAGGTCAAATTTGGATTTGAGCTCAAATTCTCATTCCCTGAATTGTCTGAATGTCCAAAAGGATGTTTTCATAGCAATTCAACCATGATTATCCAGGATGGATTGGATGGGGTAACCTCCCCATCTGGATCACCAGATGAATGTTTGAGGGACATCCAGAGGTCTAGAACACCCATATCAGGCAACCAAATTGCCCTCAAAAACAAAAGGTCTTCCAGACTGATGTGAAGGAGGTAATTTTTGCAAGACATTCGAGAAACAGTGGTTGAAAGTGGAAATAAGAGCAAAAACAAAGTGGAAATTTTTCACAGGTAATATAATTAACTGTCAGACACGGTTACCACAAGAGGGAGGAAAATTTCAGCTTAGAAATGCCTCAGAAAGAAGAGGTTTTAAACATTTCATCTTCTGTTCTTAACTACTTTTCTAGAGAAGAGACAGAAAATGTTGAAACAAGATTTTTGCAGAAAGATGAACTTGATAATCAACAATATTCTATTAGAGTATCATAGAGTCACAGAAGAGTTTGGGTCGGCAGGGACCTTAAAGATCATCTATTTTCATGTCCCTGCCATGGGCAGGGACATCTTCCACTTGACCAACTTGAAATATTCCTATTTCTTGATTAATTCAGTGTGAACCACCCAAAAGCAAATCTCTCTGCATGACCTCTGTTTCGCGGAGAGAAAAAGAGTCTACAACTTTTTTTAAGTTATAGGGCCGGTATGTTTATTCAGCGCTGGATGCAAACCAGAGAGACAGAGAGACTGCTCTCTTTAAAAGGGCATGCGCACCTTTGCGAACCCCAGTCCTCCCTTTTATCCCCCTTTCAAATGCATATACATACAATTTCACAATAGGCTCATACATATTCATTTCTATGAATTTCGCAGTGACTTTTGCTGCTAATTTTCATTGTCAGAAGGAATTTCTTGTGTCCCTGTCCTGTTCCCGCGGTGTCTCTGTTTTCATTTCACTGTCTCCTCTTTATCTTGTTTTTCTATCGAAGCAGCCTTTCTCTTTGGCCTTAACTGGACACAGAAAAGCACCTTTTACCCTTTTTGCTCTAGGGGGGATTTTATCATGCCTCACCTCAGACCAGAATTCTATGGGAGATCAGGGATGGCAGCAGGTCCTCCATGAGCTTCCTCACGACAATAAATTCCTCTTACATTTCCCTTCAGAATCCCAGAATTGTTTAGTTTGGAAAAGACCCCCAAGATCATGGAATCCAACCTGTGACTCATGTCCACCTTGTCACCCAGCCCAGAGCACTGAGTGTCACATCCTTGGACACCTCCAGGGATGAGGAATCTGCCACCTCCCTGAGCAGCCCCTTCCAATGCCTGACAACCCTTTCCATGAATAAATTCCTCCTAATTCCCAACCTCGTTGCAAAAAATCCATGCTCAAAACTTTTCAATTATTAACCAAACCACACTGACATTTGAGTGCTAACTTGGAAATAATGACAGGGTAGCAGAACATCATGGAAATTATCTGCATGGAAATTCCTGAGGCAGCTGGGGCCCTGAGGACTGAAACAGTGCAATTGTCAGAAGGTTGATATTCTCTCAGAATTGCCCCCTCCTCACAGTGAAAACAGCCAGGCAGTTAGGCTGGAAGAGAGCTCAGGATGTCAAGGAAATCTGATGTTTATTTCACAGCAAAGATGGATTTCCTGAGCAGTTGGAGAAGATGAAATGCACCTGCTCATTTTGCATTTCCAGAGGGAAAATGCTGCTGGTCATGGGGCAAAGAGTTTCCTTTAGGAATCAAAGGATCTCAGGATGGTTTTGGGTTGGAAAAGACTTGAAGATCATTTTATTCCAATCCCCCTGCCACGGGCAGGGACATCTACCAGATCAGGTTATTCCAAGCCCCATCTAACCTTGCCCTGAGCATTTCCATGGATGAAACGTGATATATTTGAGAAACAGATTTGGTTTAGCAAGATACCAGACATGGAAACTGGGCAGACCTTCTACAACCAAGACTGAAAGGCTCAAGGGTGAAGATTTGTGAATATGGGATTGTGGTACGTGTCAAACTTTGCTACTCAAACTTCCAGTGTTCTAATCCTCATAGAATCATACAGAGTTTGCAATAATAATTTAATGTTAGTTGATGACAATAAGGATCCCTTGATCTGCATGCTGAAGGCCAGAGGGGAATGTTTAGGTATTTATTAAGCATGGATGAATATTATTTTAAGGTATTATGGAGAATATTTCTATAACTGCTCACAGTGCCTTTTCTAACTCCGATTGTTTTCCAGTTAATTGTCCCTTGTTAGTCAGGGTCTGTTGCTGTTTTCATGGTTAAAAGGAAGCAAAATTTAACACTGGCTGGCTGTTAAATCTCTG
>NW_005054651.1:170507-200914 GCF_000277835.1 Geospiza fortis | reverse complement strand
CCAAGCTTTTTATTTTTTGGAGCATCTCACTGGGAAAGGAACAGATTGTCTCGCTTCCCTATTGGTATTCCCTTAGTCTGAGTGTGGGATCATGGCCTGTGCTGACTCATCTGAGAGAAAAAAATAAAAGAAAAAACGAAAATAAAAAATAAAAAGAAAATAATAAAAAAGAGTAAGAAGTAATGCTTCTGGTAACAGGTCCTGACTCCTGGGGATTTTTTTTGTGGATTTGGATCAGTGGCAGCCCATTCATCATTGTCCCTCAGAGAATTACTGCAGACAGCAGGAGAGCGGAGCTGCCCTGCTGGGAATAAAGCCATATCCAGCTTTATGACAGGGTTTTCCAATAGAACTCCCAGCCTGGTGAAAGGGCACAGGTAAGGAGACAGAAGCACAGAGCAGACTCCTCAGCAGCTGTGTGCACTGGGGAGTTTTCAGGGACCTGGCAGTTTTCCTTCTCTGGGAGATTTATTTTTTTTCTCAGGGAAGCAAAACTCATTGAAAAACTTGAAATAGTCCCATGGAAGCCACCAAGCTGCTCAGAGAGCTGGAGCACAAGCACAGAAAATGGGTGAAGGAGTGGACCTTGGAATGAGTCCAGAAGAGGCCACAAAGATCTGAGGACTGTAGCCCCTTTGCTCTGGAGCCAGGCTGAGGGAGATGGGAGCGTTCACCTGGAGAAGAGGAGGTTTCAGGGAGACCTCAGAGCCCCTTCTAGTGCCTAAAGAGGCTCCAAGAGAGGTAAAAAGGGATTTTGGACAAGGGATGGAGTGGCAGGACGAGGAGGAATGGCTTCCCACTGCCAGAGGGCAGGGACAGATGGGATACTGGGAAGAAATTCTTCCCTGTGAAGGTGGTGAGGCCCTGGCCCAAGTTTCCCAGAGAAGCTGTAGCTGACCCATCCCTGGAAATGTCCAAAGCCCAGTTGGATGAAGCTTGGATTAACCTGGGATAGTGGAAGTTGTCCCTGTTCATGGCAGGGGTTGAAATGAGACTATCTTGAAGATCCCTTCCAACCCAAACCATTCTGTGACTCCGTGATTCTTCTGGAGCTAAATTTCATGGGACCCGAGTTTTGTCCATGATCTCTCCTTGGTGTCCCCAGATCCTCAGTCTTGCTCTTCTGGAAGGCATCACCAGGGCTGGGCATAAAGAAATGTGTGAGGCCCCAAGTAAATGACCACACCAAAGGTTTCCCTGTGGACATTGGGGACTTTTCAACAGAAATGCAAAATCTTTGAGTTGAACTCCAGAAAAAATGGCTTCTATTTGGAAAAGGGCAACAGATTCCAGGAGATTTTGATTAATAAAGCTCAGTAAAAGCCAGCTAGAGTTCCCTTAAGGAGATGATAATGCCAGCTGAAAAATGATGACGTTGATGTTTGTTGATGAATGAGAACCTGTGACACCACAGGAACTTCTTAGGCTGCTGAGCTCTCTGGAACTTGAGCCACAGCCACAGCCCTGGCCAAGAACTCCCTTGGGAGAGCACTGATAAATTGTACAATCCACAATGAATTTATTCAGTTCCTGAGGAGTCCAGATAACAGCAAGGTGCTGACACAATTTATTTTTTTCTTTCAGATTCTGGGTTTCATTACAAATACGTTTCCTCTTTATTTTAGGAGAGTTTCAAGAGATAAAGGCAATCCCAAACTTCACTTTGGGAAGTCATCTTGATACAAAAAAAGTATCTGCAGGCTGATCTGTCCTCTTGTTCTACTGAACAGCACATTTTTGCACTTTTAAGTGAAAAGAGAACTGATTTTGGGATAAAATTCACAGAACTTGGATACCCTGACATGCTTAAATCAGTGGAGAGACCTTGCTTTATTATAGTTTGTGTGTGGGACGCGATTCTTAATTTTCACCTCCTTTGTGCTCCAAAATACCCCAGAGCCCATTGAACCAGGCTGAAATTTTGCAATGGCAATAAAGTAAAATAATAATAAAAAAAGGTGCTGTTTCAAATGATAAAATAATTAAATACAGCTAAATTTGAAGCGGCTCTGGCAAAGTGTAATAGCAAAAGGCCGTTAAATGAGCTGTCCATTTATAGAAAACATAAGCTATAAAATTCATTTTTAATGGACTGTTTCCATGGAAATGTTCTTTAGGAGGGCTGTTTTATAGGATATTAAGCAGCACAAGGAGTTGAGCTGAGTGGAGTGGTGACTGTAATGCAGGGTCTATGGTTTGTAAAAAATTGAAGCTGTTAAAAGGTTTATGGCTAAGAGAGTGAGGAATAATTCAGAGCCGTTTATCACTCACCCAGCAAAATTAAGTGCTGAAGCTCAGCACACCTGAAGTGGAATCCCCTCATTAGCTCCTTACCCAAATGTCTTGGAAAGAGAGGGAAAATCTGTTCCCTGATTATGGAGGCAATAATAATTATAGGTAATTTGTACATCCTCGTTCCGTTAATTGATGGAATCTTGAGGTGTTTTTTAAATATTAATTAAATAACTCTCTCTGCACGATGAAATCACTCTGCACAATAAACCCTTGCTTTTTATTTGCAGCCTGCTCCTTATGCCCAGGCCTAATGGTTGTCACTTAATGTTGGAATTTCATTAACGTGCTGCTGAGGCTGTGGTCTAGGCAGAAATCCATGGCTAAGGGCCAGAAGCAGCCTGCTCCCTGTTCCAGGGACTGGAAAATCCAGGTAAAAATGAAAAAGGCTGGGAGAAAAAACCCCAGAGGCTCCGAATGTGATTACCTGTGATTTTGAGGCATTTCTAGACAAAGAAGATCCCCCAGTAGGTTCACTCAGTATTTATTTGTCAGTGAGTCAGAAAGCTGAAACAGTTTGAGCTGGGAGGGATCACGTTGTCTGAGACATCTCAGACTGAGAAATTGGGGTTGTCCCATCCCTGGAAGAGTTCAAGGCCAGGTTGGATGGGGCTTGCAGCAACCTGGTCCAGGGGAAGGTGTCCCTGCCCATGGAAGGGTTGGAACAAGATGATCTTGATGGTCCCTTCCAACCCAAACCAATCTGTGATTCCATGATTGTATTCCCCCGCCATTTTAGGGCCGAAGGTGCAGAACTGGGGAAAAATCCCAAAACAAACAAAAAAAACCCCCTGAAAAACAACAAAAAACCCACCTAAGTGACAGAAATGCATTTAAAATGCAGCCTGGATACATCTAGGTCTGAGTGTACAGATAGGAATCAAATTTAGAGAAGCTTTTCATTGACTCTCCAGTAAGACCCAGCCATTACAACACTTTGGAAATACTCTGAAACACTCCAATTTTGGCACAGCAGGAGCATCCCCTCCTGTTCTGTATGAATGCGGATGAGGGCAATCTCAGCTGAGGGTCTGTGGATTATTTCAGCCTCACACACATGGGTGAGAGCTTTTCCTTTCTCCATGGCCACCAGCACATTCCTGTGACACAGCTGTCCCCACACAGCCCAGCAGGAATTTAATCCAGATGGCAAACTGCAGGGAGTTTGGCAAGCAAAGGATCTCCTGGAAATCCACAGGGAGGCTGCATCCAAAGCCACATTTATCCAGCACCTTCCAGGCTGTTCCACAGGGAGCCACTGTTCTGGAAAGATCTGTGACAAATGACCCTGCTCCTTCCTCCACACAGCAATGGGAAGGGTTTATTTGGCAGCCAGCTGGCCCTGGTTAGTGAAAGACTCTTACCAATGACCCTGAGGGATGTTCAGACAATTCTCTGATTTTGTTTTTGCTCTTGTTTCCCTCTCTGGCGCTCAGAGAAGCAGAAGAAAGTTGCTTTAATGGGAAGTGACAACTCACAACTGAGACCATTTCTTTCCATCAAGGAGGGTGAACGGCCAGGAAGAGCCTTCAGGTCCGCAGATGTCCAGCCACAGGAGTTTGCTGTAATGTCACTTTTGTCCTTTCTCTGAGGGTCAATTGGCAGAGTTCAAGTGATGCCCCAGCAACCCCCATCCTCCCTGAACCATCCCTACACAGCCAATTACGTCTTGCAGCTTTAATCACTTCAGATCTGGGCTTTCATTCTGCTCCAGCAACATTTTTAAACTCTCTTTTAACCAAATCTTCAAGGATTTTGAGCACTTTGTATAAACACACACAAGGTTTTATTATGAAGTGTTTAAAAGAACTTCCTTCATCTGTTTTGTTTCCCTTTTCATTTAAAAATGCTACAGATTTTTTTCTGGTGGTGGGGTTTGTGTCAGCCCAGTGATATCCCATGAGTTTCTGCTTAATTCTGGATGAAAGGTTTTGGGACAAAATATTGAATTTCTTTTTTTTTTTGTGTGTGTGTGGTTTTTGTTTTGTTTTGGGTTTTTTTTGTTGTTTTGTTTTGTTTTTGTGTGTGGGGATTCACAAGCATAAATGCAGACCAATCTCTTTTACAAATCTTCAAGAGGCATGACCCAACTTCTAAAACATCACACACCCTGTGGGTAGAAAAAAATTTCCCAAAATAGCAGTGAACACATTGCAGCACTCCCTTTGTTAACACCATTACATTAATTTCCCTTCAATATTTGCTCTTTCTGTGGACAAATGGCACTGTTTATGGGTTTAATGTTTCTTTTTTTAGGAGGTTGATGCTGTAGTTTGGCCACTGAGATGCAATTAAATGTCATTTTCTCGTCTCCTTGACCCTGGTTGTGATTCCAGACAGGACATTTAAGACCCTTATCCATTAAAAAAAAAAAAAAAAAAAACAGAGAAAAACACTTTGCTAATCAGATTACCTCAAAATAAATAAAAGAAAAAAATTAGGAAGTGAGACAGTATTCTGAACCATCTTCAATAATACAGGAAGCAAAAATGTTAGGAAGGGAAGAAAATGGCTTCAGAATGTGGTTTTTTGGCCTAGATCCTGGATATTGAATTTGTTTGGTGGGGATAAATCAGAAAGAAATGGAAGTAAAGTATCAGGAAGGGGAGAAAATGGCTTTGGAGAATTTATGTCACACCGGAGAACCAGGAATTGTGAAGGGAGAGCCAAAGGTGGGGAATTAAAATGAGTCCAAGACCTGGAGGGCCAGAAAGATGTTCCATCCCTGTTCATTAGAGAGATGAACTCCTAAGGGATCAGAATTAAACACTTGGAACCACTGGGACCATCTGTGGAACTGAAGCTGTTGCCTGGTAATGACTCCAACAGAACCAGTTTTTCTTTTTGATTCTATTTTTCTTCTCATGTATGCACTGACTTTTATCTAACACGGCAAAATTTACATAAAACAAACAAACACAAAAAACAACAAACAAAACCACAAACAAACAAACCGAACCCAAATCCAAACCATAAAAACATTAAAAACCCCAACAAAACATACAAAAATACTCCCATAAAAACATTTAGCATATGGAAACTGCCCACTCAACGTACTCTGGGCCGCAGATTTGCAAAAGGTGGGCTTAGATCTGAATAAACCCATCCAAGGCACAGAGAAGAGAAGAGAAGAGAAGAGAAGAGAAGAGAAGAGAAGAGAAGAGAAGAGAAGAGAAGAGAAGAGAAGAGAAGAGAAGAGAAGAGAAGAGAAGAGAAGAGAAGAGTTTGTGCAATTCTGCCTCTAGGAACGAAAATCACCTGAGGAGAGGGGAAAATGGGAAGGTCAGGCTTTAGGCAGACTGTTGAGGTACCATCCTACAACTCTGCTTTTTCCTGAGCCTCTGTGGAATGCCTTGGATAAAAGGCTGAGCATGGAACTAAAAGAGGAGGTAGATTCGATATTAGGAAGAAATTCTTCCCTGTGAGGGTGGTGAGGCCCTGGCACAGGTTTCCCAGGGAAGCTGTGGCTGCCCCATCCCTGGAATTGTCCAAGGCCAGGTTGGACATGGCTTGGAGCAATGTAGGGGATGTGAGAGAGGTTGAAACAAGAGGATGGAACTGAAAATCCAGTAAAGAAAAGTGAGGCAGAACCATCCCTTTCCCTCCTTTGGCCTATAAAAACATGGATGGCTTTGGGCCAAAGTGAGCCCCAGCACTGAGCAGATATTTAACACCCAATAAATCTCTACCTGCAGCAGGAAAACTCCAGATTTGAAACTTTCCCCTGCTCAATTTAGCAAAGCTTTGCAGTGACCAGACTTGGAACAGCTTCAGGGCTTGCCAAGTCATTTGGCATCGTCTGCTGTCCTGTCTTTTATCTCAAGTACAGCCCTTTTTAAATAAAGGCTATAAAATATTCTTTTCTTTTATGGCTGCACAAATATTCCTCAGCTATTGAAAAAAAAAAATCCCAAGAGCCTTTCCTCACAAAATCTGAGCATATGTGGGTGACTTGAAACCTCACTATGAGAGACGATCCAACCTCGACAGAAAGCAGAGATATTAAAAGAAAACTCTCCTTGGGCACCTAATGAGGCTTGTTGCTTCCCTCCCCCATTTTATCTCTGCTGTCCCATTAATGTCCCTTCTTCTCCTGGTGGCTGCTCCTCACCGTGCTGCCCATTAAGGACGGATTAAGCAGTGATGGATGGCAGCCTGATTCCCTGGAAGCATGGCTGGCATTCGGATGTGTGGCACAGGAATTCATTAGGAGCAAAACTGGGTTTGGGGATAATAAACACTTCAGGGAAGTGCTCAGAGAGTTCTGTGAATCCCCACCTTTCTCTTCCGTTGGGGCTGCAAACTGTTCCTCCAGGCAGAGACATTGAGGGTAAAATTGAAAAAAAAAGGGAATAAGAAGGAAATAGAGGATGAACTCAAACTATTTGATGGGTTTGAATGACAAAAAGATGGACACTGAGAGGAACTGTGAGGGGAAGTAATGCAGTGCTCTGTTTAATGAGAAATTGGTATTGTGGGATGGGAAATCATGGAATAGTTAAAGTTGAAAAGACCTCCAAGCTCATCAAGTCCAACCTTTGACTGAATGTCACCATATCCAATAAACCATGTGGCAAAGTGCCAGGTCTGCTCCTTTTCCAAGCGCTTCCAGGGGTGGTGACTCCACCACTGTCCTGAGGGTCCTGTTCCAATGCTTACTCACTCTTCCAGTGAAGAGATGTTCCCTAATATCCAACCTGAACGTTTCCAGGCTCATCTTGAGGCTGTTTCCCCTTTTCCTGTCATTTTTTTCCCAAGGGAAGAGACCAACTCCCACCGGGCTGCACCCTCCTGTCAGGGAGTTGTAGGGAGTGACAAAGTCCCCCCTGATCCTCTTTTTCCAGGCTGAACATCCTCAACTCCCTCAGCTGCTCTTCATCACTTATGTTCCAGATTGATCGCCAGGTCTGGGAATTCTCATGGGAAGTACAACACTGTGTGAGTTCCAAAGGCTATTTCTTTTTTTCTTCTGCTCAAGTCAAGGACTGACCCTGAAAATCTCTCTCCAAGGAATAATCCCACCAACTCAAAGCAGGACTAGGAAACTGTTTGCTCCACTGGGGACCAAAACACCTTTAATTGCCATGAGGATTAGTTTGTTTTACTAATGCTGAAAAAGAAAATTGGAGGTGTGGAAGGGGATGCAGCACTAATTAACCTTGGCCGGGATGGAGAATTAGTGCAATTATTTCCCAACACGACTCCAAAGAGGGGAGCACTGGCTTTGCACATCCTGCATCCCCATGATTACAAGCTGGAGGAGCCCTGACGTGGTGTGGGATTATCCCACTTGTGGAGTGTGTCATGTTCCAAGAGGGAAAACCAGCTGGAGGCACAGGGAGGGCACTGAGCTCTCCCTGCAGCAGGGCTGCCAGAATCCAAATTGCCTCTGCAAACCACATTTATTTTTAACCAGGGGCTCCAAGGAGCAGCCACGAGCTGTTCTTCAGGGAGGTCTCAGGTGGGAAAGAAAAGGAACAAGCTGTCACATTCACCCCCTGGCAAAAGTTGAAAAGTTGAGCAAAGGGGAGCAGCTTCCATTGGAAGATGAGGATTTGCTCCAATCCAAACGCTGTGCTCATTTCTCATTTTTGTTTTCTACCACTGAAAAATGCCAGAGGGCAAATGGCAGCCAAGAGCTCCTTCCTTTATTGTACATGGACAAAAAAGTTTTTCCATCAACAGCTCTCTCTCTGATTTATCATCAAAAAGAAAAAAGTCAAAATAACCTTGGATACCAGCTCGCACCAAATGACTGGGAAGGAAGGGAATATTTCCAGCTCCAAGGACAAATCTTGTATATTTGCTCAAACCAAAGGCAGATCGGAGAGAAACCGAAGGGTTTGGAGCTGGGAATAAAGAGAGTTTGTGCTGGTTTGATCTGCTCTAACTCCTGGGACAGTTGCACATGTAACATCTTGTTGGGAAAATCTTCCATTCCTAAGGATCAAAACTGAAGCACAGGCTGGAGTTATCCCACACAAGCCCTTGCTGTGCATCACCTGGGCTTAGGCATTCCTTCAGCCCAGAGCAAAGGCACGATGCTGATGTTCCCTAAATAACTCCATGCGACTCCAAGCTAGTCCCAGCATTTATTTAAACCCTTGAAAACACAGGAAGAAAATATTTATTTTCCTAGGAAATGCAACTGAACTAATTGAACGTTCCCAAACCATGTGGGTAATCTCAGTGCCTTAAGTTTTCCTCTAGTCTCCATTTCATTTGGCATTTTCAAAGTTTTGGTTGAAAAATCAAACAACCTTCCCACTTGTCCTGATCTGTTTAAAGACCAGCTTCAGCATTTTTAAATGTCAACTTAAAAAATGTTTTTCATTGCTGGATCTCCTCAAACCCACGAATATTTGGTGGTGTCTTAGATCTCTTGGTGGAGTTCAGAATGCAATTCTCAGGAGGAATTTCTTCGTGGAAAGCATTGTTAAACACTGGAATGTGCTGCTCAGGGAGGTGGTGGAGTCCCCATCCCTGGAGGTGTTTAATAAATGACTCCATGCGGCACTCACTGTCTTGTCGACAAGAAGGTGATGGATTAGACTCAATGATCCCAGGGGTCTTTTCCAACCTTAATAATTCCATGATTCTGTGCTGAAATAACCACTCTGAAGAGGAGATAGATTTAAGGAGGATGCAGAGGTCTTTTAAGAGTGTTGAAAATCTCCCATTGTCTTTGAGGTTTTTTTCCCCTCTCTTTTGTCATTTTCCTAAAGAGTTCTTTTCATTCTCCACTCTTTATCCTGGAATCATTTACTCTCCCTTTGCATCCTTGGTCAGCAGGGAGCCATGGCTTTTCAAGCCATGACATATCAATCATTTGAGGGTCTGAGTTTCAGGGCCCAAATTCCTGTGGAGAAAAAAAAAAAAATTCTACTTCCTTCCCCTTTGAACTGTGTGAGAAGCTGGTACAGCATTTCAAAATTCAGGTGTGGAAATGACTCAAATTTTATTCAGGGGAGGTTTAAATTGGGTATTAGGAAAAAGTTCTTCATGGAAAGGATTGTCTGGCATTGGAACAAGATGCCCAGAGAAGTGGTGAACTCACCAGCTCTGGAAGGGTTCATAAAAAGTGTGGATATTGCACGTGAGGACATCTTTTCCATCTTTTTCTACAGGACACAGACAAATCCATGCAAAATATGGGAGTTGGGAGGAATTTCAGCAGAACTGTGTCAGCTCAAGGACCTTGTGAATGGGTCAAAGGCATAAACTCCTAACTCAGCTCTCTTTTTCCTTTGCAGGTGTAATTTCAATAACATCGGAATTATGAAGCTGATGAACAAATCCATCATCTTCTCCCTCAAGTGTAGATGACAACTGTGGTTGCAACAAGGTATGTCCTGAAGGACGTTCAAGGACCTGCTGCCGTGTTCCAAATTTTACAAATTGCAGCAGTGGAAAGGGATTTGCATTGGTTTGATAGTTTGAGAAAATAAGGACATTAATGGTGAAGAATTCACCGCCTCCAGCTCATTCCCAGAGGATCTGCCTTGTGCACAAACCCCTCTCTATAAATTCCTTAGTTTTTCCCACCTTGTAGCGGAAATTCCAGCTGTGCTCTCATTTAGGAAATGCTTCTCCTCTGAATTTCAAAAGGATGGAGGAAAAAAAAAATCTACAGGAGAAGAATGAGCCCCCCAATCCCATCCCTGAAAAATCCAAGCAGCTTTGGAGTGAGGACATCTGCTGTGCAGGGTAAACCATAAAAACAGCACTGGGATTTGCAGAAAATGTTGGAACTTCCCCACTAAACTGATCAGGGTTTAGTATTTGATTTAACATTCCATTGAATATCCAATATTCTAAAAAACAACATTTATTGATTTATTAATAATTTGACTACTTCTTTTTCACCAGAAGGGAAAATGAGTTCAACAAGTGTTTGGGCAACACTTCAACCACAAGTTGGGATTCTTGGGGTTGTCTATGCAGCACCAGGAGTTGGACTTAATGATCCTTGTGGATCCTTTCCAACCATGATTCCATGAAATACTGCTTGCACAAGTAGCTCACCAAATACCTTTAGGCCTCTGAACAGAGGGAAATACATAAAACGATGAGCTATAGATAAAGCAGGAAAGTCTTTACTCCTTGAGGGCTTTGGTTCCTCAAACCCCTATCCAGATATCTGAACTACTGTAGTTAAAGATCATGGAATCATGGTTTGGGTTTGAATGGACCTTCAAATTCATCTCATTCCAACCCCCAGCCATGGGCAGGGACATCTTCACTCTCCCAGGTTGCTCCAAATCCCATCCAATCTGGCCTTGGATGCTTCTCTGGACAACTGAGCCAGGGCCTCACCACCCTCAGGGAAGAATTCCTCTCTCATATCCAATCTAAATCTGTTCCTTTTCACTTTAAAAGCCATCAGGGATTTAGATTTATACAACCAGACACCATCTGATCCTTCTCAAGTCTTGAACTGCTTCGGCGTCTTAAAACCCAAAGTCTTGCTGACACTCTCAGAGAAGGGTTTTGGGGAATGTTATTCCAGGATACTGGCCACACTCTCTTTTATCCAATGTCTTTTGATTCCCAGTGGAAAGCTGCTTAATAAAATGTGGCAGGAGCCTGTTGACTCACTTTGCACCTTTATGTGAAGATCAATGTCTGATGGATCAGTGATGCAATGGAAGAAGGATGAGAGAAAAAAGAGAGCAGATTAAAAAAAAGGAAAAAGAAGAGAACGAAGTGATAAATCTCTTACGAATTCCCCCAAGCTCCAGGCAGTCAATAATTTGACATGAGCTCTGACTAGGGCAGGCTCATATTTTCAGACAGGATATTAAGACATGCAAGGAGGAAAAAGAGAGGAATAAGTGAGTTTTGCAGATCCCACTGGGTGGTGGGGAAGTCTCAAACATATTTTTGTCTCTCCTTCCCCTTTCCCTTTGTCTCCCAGATCAGATAAACCCCTTCCTCATTAAGACTGGGAATATTTGGGTCTGCTTTGGATTTGCTGTCACTCAAGAAATAAATCTGTCATCCAAACTCAGGAGAAGAGGGGCAAGGAAGACACACAGCTGCAAAATTAATTTGCACAGGAGTCTGAGCAGCAAGAAAACTTGCCTTGGAGCTGCTCATTAGCCAGGCTGATGACAAAGGGAAAATAAAAAGAAGGTGAGTTTTAAGACATCTTTCCAGCCAAGGCACTCAAACATCCATTTCCATCTGCCCAGGATGAGGAACTTTGCATGAATTAGGCTCATGTGCACCATATGTCTCTTTATTTCCATCTTTAGCCTCCTTGCAAAGCTGTTTGAAGAAAAGATGCCAGGTTGGTGTTTTAGAGGTTCAGAAAGTTCAGTGCAGGGAAGAAAAAAGCAACAAGCTCAAAAAACCCTCAAAAAGCCTCCTAGAACAAAACAAAAATGAGACAACCCCCCTGCCTAATCACTCTCACTAAAGAATTTGCATAATTTGCCTCCACTTTTGCTATTTCTGCTGGCAGTACAATTATTTCAGCAAAGCAAGAGATAATTAATTACCAATATTCACTTTAACAGAGCTTAGATAACAATTAGAAATGCATCAATTATCAGCAGATTCGGGGATATAAACCAGAAACCAAGGGCTGGGTAAACCAGGTCAGTGAGTCCTGGGTGTGTGGGCCTGAAGGCAGGAACAGCTGTTTCCAAGCTATAAAAGACAATGTTTGTCTGCTCCTTTCCTGGAGATTTCTGTTCCTGGCTGGCATTTGGCTCAGGGGCTGCAGACAACTCTTGGGAGGCAGCTTTGAGGCATCATCATCACTTCACTGGAAGTTAAATAGAGCACAAAGGAGCCCTGTGCACTTTATTTCTTCACCCTGAACTTTGGGAGATAAGTCACACGTGGATCTTCTGTAAAGTGAATAACTTTTGTTTGTGATGAAATGGAGGAATCCAGGCAGGAAAGTGAACTGGAGTGAAAGAACCCACTCAGAAAAGTGTCCTGAGCATCTGCTTTGGGATAGAAAATAGAAAGGAAGGTGATGGCAAAGATTTGGACATTGGGAGTCCTTGGAGGGTTGAGATCTGGTCCTTTACAAGCTTAAATGTGGGTTTTGTGCCATGAGGAGAAACAAGCAGAGGAAGCAGAGGTTTCCTAGAAAAATCCACATGTAATATTTAGATTATGCATTTTATTGCCTTCTCTTCATGAAAACTTCCCTAATTAGCTTTGGTTTGGGGAGAATCATGGAATGGTTTGGCTTAGAAAGGACCTTCAAGATAATTTTGTTCCAACTCCCTGCCATGGGCAGGGACACTTCCCACTATCCCAGGTTGCTCCAAGCCCCATCCAGCCTGGCCTTGGACACTTCCAGGGATGGGGCAGCCAGAGCTTCTCGGGGAAAACCTGACCCAGGGCCTCCCCACCCTGAATTTCTTCCTGGTACCCAATCTAAATCCACCCTCCGTCAGTTTGAAGCCATTCTCCCTTGTCCTGTCAATCCACGCTCCAGTAAATGGTGTCTCCACATCTTTCTTGTCAGCTCCCTTCAGGAACTGGAAGGAATTTGGATAAATTGAGCCTCGTTTCTTGGTTCTGAATACAAAATTTTGCATTCAGGTGGATTGACTTGACTCATCTTGGTCCCGTTTCCCCCAACATTCAAATCTCTCTGTAGAATCCCTCTGCCCTACTCAGAGGCAATCATCATCTTTTAGAAATGCTGTCAGCAGTGATTTTTGTCTTCTTTCCAAATCACTGACAACGATGCCGAAAACTTCTTGCAGAACCGGCATCAGTGATGGTTTTCCACTGACAAATTCTTCCTGAGATCTGCTATTTGATGACCTTTTAATTGATTTGATATTTATATTTCTCTTTTTTTTAATTCTTTTAATGTGACTGTTGGAAATGAATCAAACCTTTTAGAAGAGTCTCACACTGAGGCTGTTCCCAGTATCACCAATCTTTTACCTCCTCAGAAACATAATCAGGCTGGCTTGACAAGGCTCCCTTCCATAAAGCACTTTGACTGACATTAATTGTGTTCTGACCCTCTGGTTCTTTATTGATTGCATCATTTAGCTTCTTTTTTTATTTTTTTTTTCCTACAAT
Source organism: Geospiza fortis (assembly GCF_000277835.1). Taxonomy (NCBI): domain Eukaryota; kingdom Metazoa; phylum Chordata; class Aves; order Passeriformes; family Thraupidae; genus Geospiza; species Geospiza fortis. Next base: position 187,561 of record NW_005054651.1, on the reverse strand, counting down.
TTTGTGTAGAATTTATTCTCAGGCTTAGAAACTGATAATTGCCATCACCAGCTGATAATTGCCATCTCATTTCTTCTGTCCCACCTAACATCAGTTTGAGACTTTAATGGATCTTCTTGCCTGAACTGTGGCACTCTGATGAGCCTTATTTATTTATTTAATAGGTTATGGAACTAAATGTCCTTTAAGGTCCCTCCCAACCCAAACCATTCCATATTCCCATGATTTAATAACTGAGTGAACACTGAGAGGTGAGGCCCTTCCTCTGCTCCCGGTCCCCATGAGGAAAGTGCTCCTGGAAAGCCAAATCCTGATTGAAGAGCAGGGAGTGCTGAGTTCCTGCCTAGAAATTCCCCCTCCTTCCATGAAAGCTGATATTTAGCTGTCTCAAATTTGGGGTTTGTTGTTTTTGTTTTGTTTTGTTTTTTTTTTGCTTATCTACAAGAAAAGATCTTCCATTGGGCTTCCCTGCCCAATTCTCCCAGGATAAATCTGGGATATTTCTGTTTGACTGCCCTGAACTGGTAGGAGTTCACAAAATCCCATTTGTGGGCGCTCCTGGAGGTGACTGCAGCTGTGTTTTGCCCAGTGGAGCATGGATGAGGATTTTTGATGACCTTTAAGGTCCTTTCCAACTCATTCCATGTTTCTCTGCTAAACCGCTGCAGTTTGAGCTCAGTGGAGTGCAGGAGGATGCGAGAGCACAGATCAGCTGCTGGAATTTCTGCAGGGGCTTGATAACAGCACAGCTGGCCTGTGACTGGGAAAGGGCCAGCCCAGGACATATCCAATCAATTATATCCTATTTAACTCAACAGGAGAGACATTTTTTATCTCCAGGGCACTGGAGATGAGGTTTGATGTCAGGAGTGGCAGAACCCTGTAACAGGGAGCTGCCCAGAGATCAGTAATTCCAGAAATCTGCACTCCTGAGCGCTGAGCCTGCAAGAAGCAGCTTGGTGGGGGCTTGTTTGAAATTGTTTTATTTTGATTCATGTGTTTAACCACTCACTCAGTTCATTACAAAGCATCACTCATGGCTGGCTGCATTTCCAGGCTGGTTTCCCAGTGAAATGGGATATATGGGATACATCTTAGGAGGTGTTTGTCTCATCCCTTGTACCTTTCCATCCTTTTCACTGACCCAGAACAGGAAATGGAAAAGAAACCGTGGCTGTGCCATCCCTGGAATTGTTCCAGGCCAGGCTGGACAGGAACAACCCAGTCTAGTGCAAGGGGTCCCTGTCCATGGCAGAGGGATGGAATGAGATGATTTTTAATGTCCTTTCCAACCTAAACCATTCTGGGATTTTATGAAAAGGAGTTTGAAGGCTTTAATGTGCGAGTTACTTGGTGAAATGCCTGAGAGAGGAGAGCTCTGCATTGCAGGGAGGCAGAGCAGGCTGCCGTGGGAGGGAGGTGGAGGGAATATAGAAAAAAAAGGAAGAGCTGACAAGACACAAAAAGTCACAGGGAGATAGATTTGGGTGAATTTTGGATCATACTGGACTGGGGGAATTGTGGAATGGCCTCGGAGAACCAAAAACCTGGGCTCTGGTACCCAAGTTGCAGCTCTGCGGCGTTGGGAGGATGGGCAGTGGCCTCTATACCATTAACAACTTGCCCAGCTCCCCTCTGGATTCTCATCCCTGATTTTCCACAGTCATTAACAGCAGTTCACTTCCAGCATCTGCTTTTGGATGTAGGATATGATGTCCGTAACACACTTTTCCAGGTGCATCCCTATTTCCTCAAAAAAGCTACGCTTTTCCTTAAATCCACTCACTCTGGACTTGCACACCACTAATAGAGGTCTCTGAGCACTGTTTTCTGTGGATGAGTCGGAATCTTCATATTTAATATGCACTTCTGGCAGCTGATATTTTCCAGGCAGGTGAGTTTCCCATGTTTCCCCATTTTTTGCCTTTTCCAGCAGTGCACGCTGGTCAAACTGGGATTGGTTATTAGGAATGGACTCAAGAGGGAGTGAAGGTTGGGAGTATGAATATTCCTATTTAATATAATATTTACTATGAAATCGTAGAAATCACAGAATGGTTTGGGTTGGAAGGGAGCTGAAAGTTCATTTTGTTCCACCCTCTCATGGACAGGGAACCTTCTACTAGACCACGTTGCTCCCAGAACACTCTGAGGGATGGAGCATCCCTGGAAAACCTAAAATAGACCCAAAATATAATTTAAATATAAATGCTACATTAATTTTTGAAGAACCATTAGGTATTTCCACAAACCTTGCCTGGTTTTAAGTTTAGCAGACAAAGAAAACGCAGGCAGATCCCCCAAAATACACTCTCCAGGCATCTGCACACAGCACAGCTCCTGCGTGGGTGGATATGTGAGGAAAAATCAATTTTCTGGAGGTTTCCTGTGGTGCCTGTCACCCCCTCAGCTTAATTAAACACGAAAAATCCATGCTCCACATCCTATCCATCAGCCTAAAGACACAGTCATCAGTCTGGCACTCCCCACACCTCCATCCTGTGGGTCAGGGAGGGATGGAGAGATAAATTACTCCATGGTGACATCCTGATTTGGACACACTTGGTCTCCCTGCATCCGGCTGAACAATATTCCCTGCTCCTCTCCAGATCTTTACAATTTCCTTTATTTTGGGACTTATATTTACTGTGTTTCTTAAACTGGCTGTTTTTTTCCTCTCTCACATTTCAGGTGCAGACACGGGTTGTTGTCTTCTGACCCATCCTGGCTCCCAGCATCCCAAACACGTGTTCATGCCAGGGATGTCGGGAGGTCTGGAAAGGTCGGACAACCGCGCTGCTCCCATCAATTTTCTCACTTCTGAGGCTCAAAAGCAGCACAAACAAAAGACCTTTTCAAGTGCTGCTGTAAGAAAAAACCTGCAAAGCTTCCCGAGCAGGGGAGGGATGGGGCAGCTCAGCAGGCATTGAGGGAGAAATGAGGTTATCCAGGGGAGAAGTGCTGTGATCCAGGAGAGCTGAACACCTCTCCTGGCTGGATATTGATTTCTGTGCTCCCACTCAAATCCTGGCTTGTCTGGAGGAGCTCTGAGGGCAATGTGGGGTTCTCCACTCCCCCAAGCCCTGGGCTGTGGTGAACGTGACCATGGCCAGGTGGGGGGAGCTCAGGTGTCCCTCTTTTGATGGAATTGGATCTCTACGGGCAGGCAAAAATAGCCAGGGTGTAGCCATGATATTTTCTGGAAAATCCCTTGGCCAGGATTTTTCTCCTGAGAAGGTGAGAGGCCTCAGAGGAAAAGAAAAACAATAATTATCTGCTGCTGTGGAATGCAACAGGTGCATCTTTGATTGGTCTCATGTGGTTGTTTCTAATTAATGGCCAATCACAGTCCAGCTGTCGCAGACTGTCTGGTCAGTCACAAGATTTTATTATCATTCCAAGTCCATTCCTTTCCATGCCAGCCTTCTGATGAAATCCTTCCTTCTATTCTTTTAGTATAGCTTTAGTATGTCATTTTCTTTTAATATAATATATGTAATAAAATAATAAATCAGCCTTCTGAAACATGGAGTCAAGATTCTCGTCTCTTCCCTCGTCCTGGGACCCCTGTGAACACCACCGCACCAGGGCTCCTTGTCTGCCTTGGGGATGAGGGAGACATTGCTCCATCCACAGGACAATCCCTGCTCACTTGGATAGAAAGTGGCTCTTCCCATCTGCTGATTTGCTGGACCACAACCCCCTGAAATCAGAGGGGTGCAGGCCAGGTGTGTGTGTGAAGGGACAAGGCGACATTTTATCAGAGGCAGGGCAGAGTGTGAGGCTTTTGTCCCTGAATTCCAGCATGCCAGAAAGGAATGAGCCTTTCAGTGGGTAGCAAGTCAATAACACAGATAAAAAGCATGTGAATTGTCAAACTTGGAGATAAAAGCTCATTTCAAGCCTCCTTTACATCTTCCAGAGGAGGATGGGACAGGGCAGGGCTGACCACTGACCACGTGTCTGTCCCTTCTCCCAAGTAACAAGTGGTGGGACAAAAGGGAATGGCCCAGGTTGCCCCAGGGGAGGTTTGGATTGGTTATTAGGAAAAACTTCTTCCCAAATGGTTTCCAAGACTGCCCAGGGAAGTGGCTGAATCACCATACCTGGAGGGATTTAAAAGATGTGGAGACGTGACACTTGGGGACGTGACTGAGTGGTGGCCTTGGCTGTGCTGGGGGAATAGTTGGATTTGATGAACTTAGAGGACTTTTCCAATCTAAATGTTGCTATGATTTGGAAAAAGAATTCTTCACCAAAATGGTTGTCAAGCCCTGGAACAGGCTGCCCAGGGAAGTGGCTGAATAAATAAATTAAATGATGAATTTAAATTAATTTTTAAATATTTTTATAATGTTATAATTTTAAAAATAATGCAAAAATGTATTATTATTATTTAAATATTATTATATTTAAATATTGTTATTGTTAAAATAATTTAAAAATTATTTTTAAATAAATTAAATTATGAATAAATAAATTAAATACCTTGAGGGATTTAAAATGTGTGCGGATGTGACATTTGGGGATGTGGTTTTGTGGTGGCCTTGGCTGTGCTGGGTTAATCGTCCTTCCTTTGCTGACCTCCAAAGCTGGCTCAAGGTGATTTGGCCTTCTGGCCACCTCCTCTGCTGCCAGATTTCTCTGTGTTCTCACTCTGAGTGTCACCACTTATGGCACTCAGTCTATTCAGCAGAGTCTGGATACTGTGGGAGAAGGAGGCAGGGATGGCTTCATCTCCCCTGGACAACCCCAAAAAGTGGAAAAGTGCAAGATTTGTACCAAAATGGATCATACCAGAACAAAGGAAGAGCCAAACAAGCAGGAGTAGCCTGAGGCTGAAATGTGCCATCAGATGTAAGAACAATGCAGCAGGGAAGGAGAGAGGGGAGCAGTGAGGGATCAGAGTCACTTTTGGAGAGATAGGGAAAAGCAAGAGAAGGATTGTAAAGAAAGCTTATCTTGTTCCTGCCTGTTCTCCCACTGCCTTCGGGATTATGCAAATGAATCATTCAAGTAGATTTCCCTGGTAATTAAAAACTCTGCTCTTTTTAATTAAACTTTCCCTCCAGAGTGAGGGTTTTTTTGTTTTTAGTTCCCCCTTGAGAAACTAATCTTTACAAGACTTCCTTTCTTTCCCCTCCTCTCTTCTTGTCTTCTTTCTCTTTCTTTCCCTTCTCCCTCAAAATTGTCAAGGCCTGTCACAAACTCATCTGAGCACTGAGTTAAACTAGAATATGCTGGAGAAAGCAACAGGAGAAAACTTTGAATCTGGGTTGAAGCAGCAAGTGGGAGTTGGACTTTGGAGCGTGGGAATGACTTTAAGGGCTTGTGCACAGAAGCAGAAAGAAAGTATCAGAGGAAATCCAAAGAAAGGTAGGATGGGAAAAAAAAATTACAAGTTTGAGGGCTTCCAACTCCTGAGATTTAGCTGGTAGGAGGTCTGCAAGGAGATATAATTAGTAGGAAAGCTGTAATGAACTCGAAGTACTGGAATATTTAACTGCAGGTCATGAGAAATTGGCAGGGTTAAACCAGATGAACAATTACTGCACAATATCACTTCAGAGAGGTTTTTTTGCATTCCCAGCAGTTGATGGAATCATAGAATGGTGGAATATCCTGAAGGGACCCACAAGGATCATCAAAGTCCAATTCCTTCCCTGCACAGGGGACCCCAGGAATTTCATGGAGACAAAAAGGTCTGCATCAAACAGGCTCAAATTCAGTGCTGGATTCATGTTCTCCATTATCCATTGTCTTAGGATGTGGTGTTTCAATGCAGGACACGGGTGCCAGTGCTGTTGTCACTGTCACCATCATGTCTCAGCCCTCTGAGGGATTTTTTCTCCTTCCCTTCACTGGACCAGACCCTTTGGAAACTGGAAGGCTGGGAAAAGAAAACAAAGCAAGGAAAGCAAAGAAAACTCACAGGGCTAGGAGGGACCTGGTCTAGTGGAAAGTTGGCCCATGGTAAGGGATTGGAATGAGATGATTTTAAAGGTCCCTTGCGATCCAAACCGTTCTGGGATTCTGTCATTTGCCACCAGGAGTCATCTGAGCTTTCAATTCCCATGAGGATCTGGTGAATGATGCAAGGCCTGATATAACTTGTCAAGAAGACCCTGATCATTTTGTCAGCCTCTGATTCTGGAGTTTGGAGCCAGGTTTTGCTCCTTGTAGCCCTGCGAGCACCTTGGATATCAGGGGAGAGGATGATAAGCAGACTCATCTAATTTGGGTGTTCTCCTTTGAGTACAGTCAGTGAAGAGGAATCCAGAGGTGGTCAGGTCTGGGTGGATCTCACCCCAAATAAGATTCCTGTGTCAGAGAATCCTGGAATGGTTTGGGTTGGAAGGGACCTTTAAATATCACCCTGTTCCAACCCCTTTCCATGGGCAGGGACACCTTCCACTATCCCAGGTTTCTCCGAGCCCTGTCCAACCTGGCCTTGGGCACTTCCAGGGATGAGGCAGCCACAGCTTCTCTGGGAAACCTGGCCCAAGGTGTCCCCACACTCACAGAGAAGAATTTCTTCCTAATAACCCATCTAAACCTCCCCTCTTTCAAGCAGTTTGCCCAGAATGCTTCATCTTGTGATGGAATGCTGATTGTCCCCTTGGATTTAAAACACACCCAGGGATTTGGGACAATGCCCTGCTGCCTAAATCTGGGCTGAGCTCTGCTGCCACAGCTCAGGTTGGTGTAAAATCTCTCTCCACACACATTCCTGAGGCCCAGGTGACCTCTGGGAGTCTCTGCAGCCCTCATGGGCAGCACATGGGGTGGGATGAGGTGCTGGGTGGGCCATAACTCAACACACGGCCCTGAACAGGACAAGACCTCCTTGCAAATGTCCTGAGCTCTGCTCTGTGCTTGGAAATTACAGCCTCCCTCCGGTGCCAAAGGAAGATCTATGGATACCCTAAGGAAAATACAGCATTTCCATTCACCACCTCTTTAAATCTGCCTCCTTTCTCCATCACAAGGAGGTAATTTTAGCCTTGATGCTTTATCTTCACAACACAAAGTCTCTTGTTTTTAAGTGCTGCACTATTTTTTTTTGTTTGTTTTCGTTTTCCTTTTTGGTGAGGAATTTTCTGGTTTAATTTAATTTAGGTTTATTAAAAAATGCCTTAAGCAGGCAGATGATGCAGATCAGGGAGTGTTTAAATGCACACAGACATGATGGGAAGTGGCAGATAAAGATCAGTGGAGATCTGTGCTCCGTGAATAAAATGTCTTTTCAGGATCAGTCATAAAATCATAGACTGGTTTAGGATGGAAGGGACCTTAAATATCATCTTACCCACACCCCAGCCATTGGCAGAGACAACTAGACCAGGCTGCTCAGAGCCCCATCCAGCCTGGATCATCAAATACTTTCCAAAAGTTTGGAGCTGTCAAGTGCAAGAAAGCAAAGGAAAGAGGTGGGAGGTTAGAGTGAGATCACATTTTTAGCGTGGTGCAGAAAATCTTCAGCAGACTTCGGGATGAAGTGGAATTCTGCTCCAGTCAAAGTCAAACAACAGAATGAACACCATTTTCAGCAACAAATGTCAGGTATTGAAAAATTTCTTTACAATGTTGAAAAGGACGGAATGTTTCAGTCCTTCATCTGAAATTGCCTGTCTGGAATTTATCCTGTTCTTTTATCTGAAAAATTTATTTTAAGAACTGAAAAAAAAAAAAAGGACACAGAAATAAACCTCAGAAAGCAAAACACTCTGTTCTGATGTCGCTGAAACAAACCTTTGCTTTCAGCTGAAGTTTTTTGTTCTGGTGCTTTTGTTTGAAGCTTTCAGCATTTCAGGGGCTGTTCAATTTCAAAATGGAAAAACCCAGTAAGTTCTGGAATTTCCCAGTAATCAGAAAGTCTGGTCCGCTTTTAACTAAAACACTCCCAAGTTTTGTTCCCATCCACATCATGGTTTGTTTCTTCCGAACAAGTTTTCCTTGGGATTAATTAAAGGGGGATTAGAGGGAGATTGACATTTTACACAGACAGAGAGTGACAGGACAAGGGGAATGGTTTTAAAATGAAAGAGGAAAAAGTTAGATGGGAAACTGGGGAGAAATTCCTCCCTGTGAGGGTGGTGGGGCCCTTCCTAGAGAAGCTGTGGCTGCCCCATCCCTGGGAGTGTCCCAGGCCAAATTGGATGGCGCTTGGAGTAGCCTGGGATAGTGGAAGGTATCCCTGCCCATGACCATGATAAAATGATAAAATTGAATGATTTTTAAGTCCCTTCCAACCCAAACCAACCCAGATTTTTTTCTCTGTTGATCTCATGTCACCTCCCTGAGTCCAGACCTCAAGGAAAAAATAATTCCCTATTTTATTTTTTTTTGGTTCTTCTGGACTCTCTTGATTAACTCATGTACACTATGTTCTCTGAGAGGTACCTGCTACTTTCATGAGAAATGAGCTGGAATAATTTATTCATTTGCATTCAGACATTGCAGTGGAGACAGGAGAAGCTGACAAATGGGTTCACACCATCTGGTTAAATCTAGCATGGGAAAAGAAAAAACCCAGGAAAGGTTATTTTGCCAAAGGATCCATGGAGATGAGGTTCAAGAGAGGAATCTGCTTTAAAAAGAGCCAAACCCCTGTTCATATGTGACAGTAAATAACCAAAATAATTATTCTGTGTGCAGAATAGGTGGAAAGGTTTTTCCCTCTTTGCCAAGAAGAAATTTTGGGTTTCCCTGTGGGAGCCACTGACCCCTGGGAAAGGGGGAATGTCACCATGTCCTCTTTGACAAGGTCATGCCTGGTTCTGAAGGTCGTGGCTGCCAGGGTGGCTGATGGCAGGAGAGCTGAAGCTGATTATTTTGGGAGATTTTTCACTTCCAAACTCGTAACGCTGCCTTTCTATCCCATGAATGATTTAGGATTCTTGGACTTTAATTTGGTTCTCTTCTTTCTTCTCAGTTTAAAGATTCAGGACCAGTGGCAGAGACAAATAATCAGTTGATTAATCTCACAGAAAATCTGAAGATTTTCTTTTTTTCTTGTGACAAAATTACTGCAGACTGCGAGTGAACCAGAACCCAAAGTCTGGCAAGGCACTGACTTGGAAGCTCAGAAAAAAAGGGGATAATAATTTCAGGTGTGTGACCTCCAGGGTTTGGATCCCAGAAGAGAGCCCGGAGTGGATGAGAATGAAGAACGTCCAGATGGGAATGTCCATCCTGGAGAAGAGAAGGCTCCAGGGAGACCTCTGAGCCCCTTCCAGTGCCTAAAGGGGCTCCAGGAGAGCTGGAGAGGGACTTGGGACCAGGGATGGATGCACAAGACACAGGGAATGGCTTCCCACTGCCAGAAGGTGGGATAGATGGGATATTGGGAAAAAATTCTTCCCTATGAGGGTGGTGAGGCCCTGGCACAAGTTTCCCAGAGCAGCTGTGGCTGTTCCATCCCTGGAAGTGTCCAAGGCCAGGTTGGACAGGGCTTGGAGCACCTTGGGATACTGAAAGATGTCTCTGCCCATGGCATGGGTGTGGAACGAGATGATTTTTTAGATCACTTCCAATCAAACCATTCCATGATTCCATGATTTCCTGATCCATCCACTGCCCACAGCTTGTGGGCACTCAAAGGTCTCTTTCTTGTACCTTTCACTTCCTGGGATAAATGACGTCTGGTGCTCCTCTGCAGCTTTCTAAGAGCTCCAACCCCAAGATTCCCACTGGCACAATTCAAATTATAAATAGAATTCTAGGATGGTTTTTATGTTATCCTGCAGAATTTTTGTCATCTTAAATTTCATGTGGTTACCCTTAGTTACATAAATAAAGTTATTTTTTCCCATAGAAATGCCATATATTTCTATTAATGAATCTTTTGCTCTTCCTCTTGGGGAGAATCAAACAGGTGGGATTTATTTTTTCAGCATTAAAGGGCTATCAAATTTTCATAACAAATAATTGCTTCATATTTAAACAGTGCTGGAACAAAAAAGCAGGTACTGGGGAGTTCCATCCTCCAAACACAACAGTGGGACATTAAGTCCTCATCTTCTTGCAAGGTCACACTGCAGACACACATTACTTAAATTAGTGGGTCCTGAGGGTACTTTTAAGATGCTGGATCGGTGGCATTTGAGCTTGGAAAATGAATGTAAGAGGAGGGTCAGGAAGTGCTTCTCCATTCCCTGCTAGATAGTGACACTTCATTTTTCTTTTCTAAAAGCCTTTTCTGGAAATCAATGAGCTCGAGCTGCCCGTTAGGAACTTCTGTGGGGTGGCAAAAGCTGTGACTGCAAAGTCCAGCGTCTCCCAGGGACTGAGGGAAGGTGAAAGCTGAGAACTTGCCCTTGGCAGTGACTGGGATCAAGCACTGAGGGACGGCAGTGAAAGGGGAATATTCCTGGTTGGGAAGGACTCAAGCCTTTTGTCTCTCACAAGACAATGTGCTGCAATAGGAAACAAAACTCTGTCACTTTTGCCAAGCTGTCTCCTCCTTTCTCCTCCTTTCTCCTCCTTTCTCCTCCTTCTCCTTCTCCTTTCCTTTTGTCCTTCTCCTTTCCCTTTTACCTTTTCCCTCTTTTATCTTTCCCTTCCTTTTCCCCTCCGCTCTTTCATTCCCCTTCTCCTTCTCTTTCCCCTTCCCCTTTTTTCTCTTCCCTCCCCCTTCCCCTTCTGCTCCTCCTCTTCCTTCTCCTTTTTTCACTTTCCTCTTCCTCTCTCTTTCTCTTCCTTCCTTGGACTCCTGTCCCAGCAGGAGCTTAGAGGACAACTCATCACAGATTATTTTTCCACCCTTGTTTTCTCTAGAAATAAAAGATTTATCCAAAATTAATCTTCATCCATGAACTTTCCTCAACAATAACTGGGAGACGATGAAAACTGGTTCCTCACAGACTCAGTTCCATGGCCATGCTGTCCAGTGAGATGTTTCAAAGTGGTTTATGTTGCTAAATTTTTGGGTGATTTCACTTTTAGTTTTGATTACTGGGAAGAAACAGCTGCAGGAAAAGGGAATCCAGCTGTTTCCTCCCTGTGCCTGGTTCTCCCTTTTATTTAGATTAACTCTGAAGTCCTGCACTGAATTCAGCAGCTCCTTTAAGTGTGTGCTTCTTTAGTACTCATTTTTTAAGAGGTCTCTCATTTTTCTCCCCAGAAAAGGCTCTTAGACTGATCCCTGTGGAAATTTTATCTTTTCTGCGCTGCTTTGCATTGGGTCTGATATTAAAAACTCAGAGCTGGACACTCCTTGGGTTCAAGGATTCACTGCTTGAATGACAGCTGCTCCCAGCTCTGATGTTACATCCCAGATGTGACATGGATAAAATCCACTCTGGGCTTGGGTGAATCACTGGCTTTTATTGAGGAAACCATTGGAAGAGAGGTGGGAGAATTCTCTTTGTGCTACAGAGAGCAAAGCCTTACTCACTGCACATCCTCTGGCCGAACTAATGAATGAAACAGCCAGAAGTCAATTAATTTACAGCCACAGGCCCTGCCCTGATTTGTCCTTGCAGCGAGTTTGGCTGTCTCTGGGCTATTCCATGAAATTTTGTGCTGGAAAAACCATTCACACTGTGGAATAATTGAGATGGCAGTGGGTAAATCTGGTCTGTGGGGATTTTACACAGCTGCTCTGAAGGATCCTCCCAGCTCCCATCCCATCTGTGTCCTGCCAATCAGTGGGGTGGGCACTGCCCAAAGCAGATGCTGGAGCTCCCATCCCCTGTGGAATTAGCGACAGTGCTGCCCTAGAAAGGTGATAAATCAATAATGTCCTCTCTAGCAGTAGGGAAAACAATTTGGAGAGGAATTTGGTCTGTGCCGTGGGAAGCAGGATGCAGTATGAGCAAAGCACAGATGATGGCAGCAAAGTATAAACCCAGGAAAATATCAGTCCTATTTAATAAAGAGCTGAGGAACTTATTAAGAAGTTTCAGGGAAGCTGATCTTTGGGATTCCCTACTGGAAATAAATCCTTCTGAATACACCTGCCTGCAGGACAGATCATTTCTGTCATTACAACAGAACCAAGAAAAATATTTTACAAGAAAAATATTTGCTTGTAACAGGAGCTCACAGTGGATAGAGAAGTGTAATTGTTCCCATGTTAATTAATACAGTTCTAACACAGTCCCCAAGGAACTCATTCCCATTTTCTTTTCTTTTGCTAAAAGCTTGTGAGTATCAAAATCCTCTTGCTTTCAGACAAGTTACAACTTTGGGAATACATCTGGGATCACTGGGAATGTGTTTATTCGTGGACAGTGGAGTGAACTGCTGTTGTTTCTTGCCTGGGTAATTCCTCCTGAGTTCCCCTGCATTGGAAGTGTTCAAGGCCAGACTGGACAGGGTTTTGAGCACCCTGGTCTCATGGAAAGTGTCCCTGCCCATAGCAGGGAGCTGGAACTGGATGTTCTTCAAGGATTTTTTGTGTTGGAAGGGATCTTAAAAAGCATCTTGTTCTACCCCCCTGCCATGGGCAGGGGCATCTTCCACTATCCCAGGCTGCTCCAAGCCCCATCCAACCTGGCCTAAAACACTTCCAGGGATGGGACATCCACAATTTCTCCGGGATACCTGTGCCAGGGCCTCAGCACCCACACAGGGAAGAATTTCTTCCTAATATCCAATCTTAACTTACCCTCCTTCAGCTGAAGGCCATTCCCCTTCTCCTATCACTGCATGTCCTTATCCAGAGTCCCCCTCCTGTGTTTTAGGAGCCCCTTTAAGCACTGGAAAGGGCTTTAAGGTCTTCCTGAAGTCTTCTCTGAGCAGAACATCCCTGCAAGAATTAAAGGAACTGTGCTTATCCAGCAGTACAGCATGACTGTGGGGACAGTTTTCCAGAGATGCAGAGACTTTGGAGCAGTCATTCCTTGCTGGATGAGCAGTCCTGTGGCTCAGCAATCTGCACCAACTTCCCGAGCTCCACTAACAGATGTAACAGAGCCGCCCTGGAGCTGTCAAGTCACTTTTTTTGCCATCTCCACGATGCGGAATCATCCGAGAGCTTGCTCAGTGCCTGGCAACCACAATAGGTGTTAAGAGCTGCAGTGAAAGGGCTGCTTAACTTGACAACCAACAACACCCCCTGGCCTTTCTGTGTCTGTCACTGTCTGAATAAAACATTTTGTCAACAGTGTGATTTCTCTCGGAACAAGTCGCCGCTGTCACCTGCTCGGAGGCAAAGCCGAGGGCAAGCCTGGGAGGCAGAGAAAACTCCTGCTGGAACAGAAGCTGAGTCAGCCTTAATTCTGACAAGGCAGGGAAAAATCCACGTGAGAGTGAAAGCTTTTGGCAAAATGTGAGAGTTGTGTTGGTATGGGATGGATGGATGGATGGATGGATGGATGGATGGATGGATGGATGGATGGATGGATGGATGGATGGATGGATGGAAAAAGGCATGGGCTGGTCCAAGGTGAGGAGCAAAGGGCACCGCTTTTCAGAGGAGCAGATGGGTCCCATCAGCGATGTCACAGTGGGAGGGTGGCACTGGCACTGGGATGCTCAGCCCACCCTGTCCTCCCACACGGGATCATTCCTGGAATGCCTCAGATCTGAGCTGCTCTGGCTGCTCCAAGTGATGCCTTGTGAAGGCTGACCTAGAACAGAGACTGGACAGAGCTAAAGAATAAAGCAGGGATTTATTAGAAAGCCTCAGTGGATCCACCTCGGGCAGCACAAGAGCCCAGCCAGGGCTACACCCAAGATGAACCCAAAATGGTCACAAAATGGATGACCAGTCACAGGGTCTCTTATTTTTATAAGTTTTGGTCCATTTGCATATTGGAGTTAATTGTCCAATTACAGCTTTAGCCTATGAAATCCCATCCTTCTTGTTTTTCTCTCTTCAATCTTGGGCCTGAGATTTGGATTGGTTGTCCTTGGTCCCCAGCTAGAGAAGGAATTGTTTTGTCTCCCTACTCTGTGAAGAGAGCTCACCATCCCCCGATATGAAGCCCAGACCCACACACTAAAGCAGTACAGAATCAGAAAAACATAAAAGCCAAAACCTGAGGCATCACGAGGACCTCAGGGACTGCTCCAGACCAGTCCAGGTCCATGGCTCAACATATCAGGGGCCAAGTCCACAATGATAAAAGTTCATATTTCTTATCTGCATTAACACCAGACAATGAGGGCCACCCTCAGTCCCAGGTGAATGTAGTCCTGGATTTAAAGTTGGTCTTGAGTCCCTCATTTTTTTTCAAGGCAAAAGCTGAACTAAGCCAGAGCAATTTTCCAACAGCCCTCTGGGTTCCTCGTGGGGGGAAAAAAAACCAGAGCTCCTGATGGGACAATTGCACACTGCTGGAAACAGGGCCAGCTGAACATCATGTTCCCAATAAGTCAGAGCCACACAGCAGTTTGTGTTGGAAGGGATCTGAAAGATCGTCTTGTTCTGAGATCCTGCTGTGGGCAGGGATGCCTTCCACTATCCCAGGTTGCTCCAAGCTCCATCCAAACTGGCCTTGGACACTTCCAGGGATGGAACAGCCACAGCTTCTCTGGGAAACCTGGGCCAGGGCCTCAGCATCCTCATAGGGAAGAATTTCTTCCCAATATCCCATCTATCCCTGCCTTTGGGCAGTGGAAAACCATTCCCCCTTGTCCTGCTACTCCATCTCTTGTCCAAAATCCCTTTCTAGGTCTCTTGGAGCCTCTTTAGGCACTGGAAGGGGCTCTGAGCTCTCCCTGGATCCTTCCCTTCTCCAGGCTGGACATTCCCAGCTCTCCCAGCCTGGCTCCAGAGCAGAGGGGCTCCAGCCCTTGGAGCATTTCCATGGCCTCCTCTGGACTTGCTCCAGCAGCTCCACATCCCTCTGCTGTTGAAGACCCCAGGGATGGACACTGTGCTCCATGTGGAGCACCTCCAGACTGAGCAGGAGAATCTCCTCCCTCACCAGCTGGTCCCAGGTCCTTTAATTCAGCCCCTGGCATGGTTGGAGTTGGTTTGACTCCCATTCCAGCTGTCTCTGGGCTGCTGCAGGACATCTACAGCCTCCCTGCCTGGAAAACAATGACACCCCGTTGGAACCCTGGTTGTTGAGAATTTTAGACTTTCTGTGCTGACATGCACTAAGCCCCAAGAGAACACTGCATTTGACCTGAAGCTGTGGGGAAGGCTTCCAAAATTAAATAATAGAACTGGGATTATGGGTGTGTAGTTTGAATAAAAGTGCATAATATCACAGAGCGGAAAACTTAAGAGTTTAAAGTTTTAAAATATAGTAGTAGATATAAAACAAGTGGATAAAAAAACAAGATATAAAAACAAGATCACAAGTTTTAGAGCAGAAGTTAGTCCTTCTTCTCTGCCTTCTTCTTCACCTTCTTCTTCATAAATTTAAGTAGTATTGTAAAATTAGATAAAAAAAGTCTGCATTGGGGAACATGACCAGTTAGTTATTAGGTTAAAAGTAAAAATAATTTAAGTGTCGTTTCTTAATTAGACAGTATATCCTTAAAAGGCCTTGTAGAGAGAGAGATACAGCTCCATTTCTACCTTATTAGAGAGAAGTACTGTAGAACTCACAGCTTGTAAGACTGTAATTAAATAAGAACTAATAAACATCTGAGTCGGAACAACAAATTAAATCTCGCAATTTAATCCCGACCTTAACAAAAAAGAACCAAAAGGCTTGACATTAGTGGTGCCCTGTGTGTGGATCAAAGAAAAAAGAAGCAAAATTGACAATACCCACACTCCTCAGCCATGTTCAGGTTGCAATCATTCCAAGCTGAAATCATTCCATCTCCTCACCTCAAACGCAGCTGATGTTTCCAGGTGCCTCTGTTGTAAAAATACTGCTCAAGAAGTGTTAGAAAAAGGCAGAGCTGTGCTTAGGATTTGAAGTTTGCATGGAACCACAAGCAGTGGTTAAAGCTGAGGACTCTACAAATCCTTCCTGGATAATTCCAGCATTGCAAATGCTCCTCAGCTATTAAGGAATCTCCATCTGCTCCAAGGCCCTAGATTTCCATATTACTGGAGAAGAAGATAAGAAAAATCTGTCTGAAGAGATTTTATCTAAACCTTCAAAGAAGAGAGGAAAAGAGACTCAAGGCCTCATTTCCATGATGCTGAGAAAGCTGATCTGTGGCAGAGGATACAGAAAGCACACTTGGAATAAAGAAACTTCTGCTTCAGAAGAGGCCTTTGTCCCAAAATTCTGACTGGAACAGGACTTGCCTCTTGTCACTTAGGGGAGTAATTTCTGGGGGTTTACAGTGAACCATCTCTTCTCAATTTTAGCAATGTGACTGCTCCCAGCAGAGCTGGCTGGGGTAGAAGGTTGGGCTGCAGATTGTCCAGAGAAATTGTGGATGCTCCATCTCTGGAAGTGTTCAAGGCTGACTTGGACAGGACTTGGAGCAGCCTGGTCTAGTAGAAGATGGCTCTGCCCATGGCAGAGGGGTGGAACGAGAGGATTTTAAAGTCCCTTCCAACCCAAACCATTCCATGATTTTATGGCTCTCTGCAAAGCCAAGCTGTTCCTCAGAGCAGCAGGAGCACTTTCTCACCCTGAGATCCAAAATGCCGGAGGTGCAGCTCCTCTGTAGATCCAGCTTTGGAACCCTGGGCAGGAGAGGAGCTGCAGTTGGGTCACAGCTCTCCTTCTCTTGTGGATGAGATCCACAGTCCTTTTCCTGTCACATTTCCACAACTCACCATGGAAGAGATTTTCATGGCTGGGAGGTGGCAAAGCACCAAGTTAGACTTGCTACTGATGCTGTGAGTGTATCCTCAGCATTTCCTGAGGTGGAAATCCCTGGAAATAAGAGATGGAGACACCATCACCTTCGCTGAAATTTTGACTTTGGACCCATATTTAGACCCCAGTGTCGTTCCAAGAGTTTTAACTCTGAACAGGTCTCAGCAAGCAAAGCAGGAATTTCCAAGACATCTAATCCCCCTTTTTGTATGGCCAGGAAACCCTCACGGCTTTTCAAATCACTCCAAATACTCCTTTATTTCATTATTTTTCACAAAAAGCCTGTGCTGAGAAACCAATGTGTTACAGGGATCTGATGGATTGCTGAGTGTTTATGGAATGTCACCTAAAATAACTCACAGC
>NW_005054651.1:116592-170453 GCF_000277835.1 Geospiza fortis | reverse complement strand
CGCTGCTAGGAGATACAAATGGCAATCATTTAAACCAAATAAAGGCTTTAGATCACACAATACATTTTCTTTTAATGCTTTGTATTATTTTTAAAGGCAAAAATGTCTGAAACATCCAGACTGGATTGGTTGTTCATTATTCCTGAGGAATAATCTTCAAGGCCAGGCTGGATGGTGTTGGAGCAACCTGGTCTAATGGAGGGTGTCCCTGTCCATGGCAGGGGGTTGGAATGGGATGATCTTGAAGGTCCTTTCCAAGATAAACCATCCCATGAATTTATACAGAGCTTTTCTTAAGCATTTCCATCAATTTAAACACACACAAAAAGAGAAAAAATTTAATAATAATAATATAATAATTTGGAAAGAACTTTTGGGATGATTTGCTCAGATCTTGCCTTCTAGAAACACCAAGTGATGTCAAAGGGGAAGCCTGGGAAAGCCAGGTTTCATGGAAGGGAAGATGAAGTTGAGGATGGGGTCATCAAAATGGGCTCTTGGTGTTCCCAAGGCTATGGAAAAAGGTTTGTTGGATCAGGCACCAGATTTGGTCAGATCAGGAAGGACTTTCCCCTTATAATTTCAGTCATCCATGTCAAACTGACTTTTATTTTCACTTTCCATCCTGCCCAACTAAAAATATTGCAAAAGAAAAATGATAAAATCACCCTTAAGTGAAAACACAGATTTAATCTGCGACCTCTTGCTTCATTTAGTAATGGTGATATTTAACTTATATAAAATCTCTGACTAAACTGGGGTTGTTGAAATATAGAGAAAAAAAAATATCTCTGCATTCCTCCTCCTTTCCCAGCACTGAGTTTGAGTCACAAGACCATTTTAAAGTCATTTTTAGGTTCATAGCCTGGAGTGTTCCTGGCTCCTGGCGGAGTTTGGTGCATCTGTGAGAGGATAATTTTGCACCCTCAGAGAGGGCTGTGATGAGGAGCAGAACCCTGTTCCTTCTCACAGTGCCAGCAACAGATGGGACCTCCTGATGAAGAACTCCAGACCTGAGTGATCCACGTGGATGGGGAGCTGGGATCACCGTGTTCTCAGGAGATGCTTTGTCACTGTCATATTTTCTCCTGGGAAGCTGAGAAGACTCAGCTTCACCTGTGTTTGCTGCTCTGGAATGGGGTCTGGAGATTGCTTATCAAACATGTGAATTGTTTTAACTTAATGTCCAGTCACGGCCAGCTGTGTCGAGGCTCTGAGGAATCACGAGTTTTTGTTATACATTCTTGTTGAGCCCTCTGTCTGTATCCTTTCTCTTTCTTTAGTATACTTTTGGTATAGTATAATATATAATGTAATGTAATATATAATATAATGTAATATAATGTAATGTAATATAATGTAATGTAATGTAATGTAATATAATATAATATAATATAATATAATATAATATGTCAGCCTTCTGAGAACTTGGAGTCAAATTCTCAATTCCTCCTTTGTCCTGGGGACCTCACAAATACCACAAGCCTTGGCGGCTCTGGCAGCATGGTGGCTTCTTGTTGGAATCCTGGATGCTGAGAATTGTAAACTTTCCATGCTGAAGGGACAGACCCACAAGAAAATACTCTATTTGACCTGAGGCCGTGGAGAAGGCTTCCAAAATTGATTGGTAGCACTGGGGTTGTGGGTGTGGGCTTTGATTAGAAGTGTGTAATATCAGTGGGTGGAGTGAGACAAGACTTAGAGTTTAAGGTTTTAGAATATAGCAATATATGTGGGGCAAGATGGAGGTTTTAGGGTGGTGGGTGGTTGTTTTTCACCTTCTTCTTTGTGGGTTTGGGTGGTATTTTGTAATTGGACAGAAAAGTCCACGTTGCGGACTTTGAGTGATCAGTTATTGGGTTAAAGTGAAAATAATTGACGTGTCGTTTCTTAATTGGATAGTTTAGCCTTAAAAGATCTTGTAACAAGAGATAGTTAGCCATTTTGTGTCCTGTTAGTGAAAGACTGCAGAACTCACTGCTGTGAGACTGTAACATTGAAAAGAAAAAATAAACATCTAAGCCTGAATGCAAACTGTTGTCTTAAGTGCCTTCAATCCCAATTTCAACAGAGGTAGTTAAAAGAAGCCAAAAACCAGCAGTTTCTATTGGGACAGGATTGAATCGTTCCAGGAATGGACCAGGAGGTGGCACAAACACAGAGTGATGGGGTTCCAGCTCTCAAAGTGCCACAGTGCAGGTGCAAGATGAAAGGGAAGATGTAGCAATGAAAAAAAAACCCAAACAAAGAAAAAAAAATGGAAAACCAGAGGGACACCACAAGGAATCCCAGTTAAGGCTCTCTTGAACATCAGCAGTCACGGCAGGAGGTTGTGGTTGGTTCATCTTTAGGGATTTGCGGTTGGAAGCGGTATGAAGATAAGGGGACAGTGATAAAATTTTTAAAAAGGAAGAAATTGAGGGGTTGAAGCAGAGAAGGGAAGGAAGCTGGGGAAGGGTCTGGAGCACCAGGAGTGGCTGAGGGAGCTGGGAGGGCTCATCCTGGAGAAAAGGAGGCTCAGGGGGGACCTTATTGCTCTCTACAGGTCCCTGAAATGAGGTTGTATGGTCTCTTCTCCCAGGTAACAAGCAACAGGACAAGAGGAAATGGCCTCAAGCTGTGCCTGGGGAGGTTTAGTTGGATGTAAAGAAAAATTTCTTCACCAAAAGGGTTGTCACAGTGATTTGAAGGTGACAGGAAAAAATCCCCTAAACCTGGTTTATACATTCTCAGATAGAAATGCTTGAATTTAGGTCTCTGTAGGTCCAGGATAAAACATTTCCATTTTAAGTGGAAGTGAAACTGTTTCAGAGTGAATTACTTAAAAAAAATGTTATTTTTTAGAGTCCCATTGCCTCTAATTTCCCTTCTGCTCTCCCCAGTTACTGTTCCCCACAGCAGCCTCTGCCTGAGTCACTGCAATCTTCCAGGAGATCTGTGGATCCACGTGTGAGCTTAAAAATATTCAAGGAGAGCCTCACTGAGCTCATCTGGGGTTTATTACAGAGATATTCCTTCTCCTGGTATTTCTGATCACTCCATGTCATCCCAAAACTTGGGCTGAGGATGGAATTCATAGTGAGATTTTTTTGTTCAGGCCTTTTCTCTTCAGACTTGTCCATCAAAATCCACATTAATGATGGGTTTAATTTTGTAAAAATTGTGGGGCTGAGTGTTCAAGACATCTGAGAGAGGGAAGAGCCCATTCCAACTCTCAGTGCTGGGAATTCTCAAATTTTGTATGAAAACCTTCATCTCCCACCCCCTCCACCTGTTTCTTGGGATCCGTCCCACAGGAACCCCTCTTAGCAGACCTAAGGATTAGGGCAAGGCCAGAAAGCAAAAGGATTTGTCAATTCTTTGCCATCAAAGCACTGAGATATCAAAGTAACTAAAGCACCTACAGACACAGAAACAATTTTTGAAGAAGCCTCCTGGGTCTACATATTTATCTTGGCTTCTTTGTTTCATTTGATAAAAAAGGTGAGTTGTGATCCCACATAACCCAGAGCTGATCTCTAGAATTTTAATTCAGATTACTAGGCTCCACAAAGAGCTGTCTGGGGGAGGAGATAACCCCAAAAACCATGGAAAACCAGAGATGGGAAAGTCTGGCTGTGGGTTTGATCTGTGTCGTCTGCAAGTCAGGAGTGACCAGAGGGATTTAGATAAGAACATCTGGACAGGGTCGGGATAAAGTCCCTGCAAAATGACACCAAATATTCACAGGAAATAAGAGAATGTGCATCAGAAAAGCTGTCACAGGGTGAGTATCACTGAATCCCAAAATGGTTTGGGATGGAAGGGACCTTCAAGATCATCCG
The DNA here is from genome assembly GCF_000277835.1 of Geospiza fortis. Taxonomy (NCBI): domain Eukaryota; kingdom Metazoa; phylum Chordata; class Aves; order Passeriformes; family Thraupidae; genus Geospiza; species Geospiza fortis. The sequence continues at coordinate 166,629 of NW_005054651.1, read as the reverse complement.
TGGGCAGGGACATCTTCCCCTGGACCAGGCTGCTCCAAGCCCATCCAACCTGGCCTTGAACACTTCCAGGGATGGGGATGTAGTTATATATTCCCCTAAAGTGCTTGTCCTGTGTCAGGACATGGTGGTCCAGAGTCTTTGGACACAGACATGGGATTTTTATGATGTATATTCCAGTATTAATAGCTCCTCCCTTCTTCCCCCAGGAATTTATCCTGTTTTTAACCACTATAAGTAGACACAATATCCTGTGGGAAGAATTTCACATCTTCCCTGTGTGTTGTGTCAGGAATTGGGCACTTTGTGCCAGAGGAATTACCTTTGTGTCATAAGTCTGGGTAAGATTTTAGGTCACAGTGATCACCCACAATAAAATACAAGCAGTGCTTTGATATTCCTTATTTATTCCACAGCCTGGATGCTTAACCATGGATCAAAGCCCATGTTGTGCTGAGCACTGTGGAAACACAAAAATTTCTCCTCCTGCAGCAGAACAGAACACCAGAATGTCTGCAGGGCTTCTCCTTGGCACTGCTCCAAAGGCTGGACAAAGGAGCTGTCTTTGCAGAAAACCATGGAATCATCTGCTCCAGGTCATGCTGGCAGAGAGAGGAATGAATCTGGGGAGCCCCCTCTCCACCAGCCTTTTCTATCCCTGCTGAAAGACCACAGATATTCCTTATAAATGAGGAAACATCAAGGCTGGAAGCTCTCAGCTCTCACCTTGCACTCTCAGACTCCTCAGCATTACCCACAGTCTGGGGTGGGTTATTAATATTGACATCCCAATTAATAAATAAGACCCAGAATTAAATAATAAGTGGGGGAAAATAAATAATTTGTTATTTGTTTACCATCCTTCAATCAGACACTTGGGATCAGACTCTTGGGACATGTGCACCTGGATTTTTATTGTGTGTTAAAATCAACCAGAACTGGAGGAGTTCTACAGGGGAAAAATGGAAAAATGTTATTTAATGTGAACCTGGTCAGTTTGGGCAGATTCGTCCCAGAGACAGAGAACAGACCCTACACTGATTTCTCTCATATCACAGACAGAGACTTGTTAAGAAACCATGGAATCATGGAATGGTTTGGGCTGAAAGAGAACTTAAACATCATCCAGTTCCAACTCCTGCCATGGGCAGGGACACCTTCCACTAGCCCAGGTTGCTCCAAGCCCCATCCAACCTGGCCTTGGGCACTTCCAGGGATGGGACAGCCACAGCTTCTCTGGGAAACCTGTGCCAGGGCCTCACCACCCTCACAGGGAAGGATTTCTTCCCAATATCCCATTAAAACCCATCCTCTGCGAGTTTAAAGACATTCCCTGTATCCTGTCGCTCCATCCCTTACCCAAAGTCCTTCTGCAGTTCTCTTGGAGACCCTTCAGGCGCTGGAAGCTCTCCCTGGAGCCTTCCCTTCTCCAGGCTGGACATTCCCAGCTCTCTCAGCCTGGCTCCAGAGCAGAGGGGCTCCAGCCCTTGGAGCATCTCCAAGGTCTCCTCTGGCCTCACTCCAGCAGCTCCACATCCTCTGATGTTGGACCCCAGAGCTGGATTCTGTGCTTCAGGTGGGGTCTCATGAGTGTGGAGTATAAGGGAAGAATCTTCAAATTGATGGCGAAGAATTTTGTGGATCAGGAATATTCCTTGCATCTAAGCTTTCCACATCTAAGATGAAGAGAGTGATCCTCTTAGGTAGATGAATTCCTTGATAATTGTCACATCCTTCTATTCTACAGAGCAGGAGATGCCTGAAAGTGCACTTTTTTTTTTTTTCTAGTTTCTAAATGAAAGAGAAGTATTATGTAATATTGGCCCTGTGTGGGCTATAAAGCCATGGACACAGACCTTGGCTTCTCCAAGAGATTTATGGCAGAATTCCAGACTAAAGCTGTCTGGATCTGAGGACAAGCGGCAAACTCCTCCTTTGGCTGCATCTGTGATGGCAGGACACCTTTCCCTGCTATCCAGGCAGAAAAACTTTCAAACAACACCTGCCAAGCTGGAGCAGGGGAAGTGTCCATTTGTTTTTGGGTGATTTGACAGAGGAATAAAATGCAGACATGACTTGTTTGACTCCGGTGCAGAGTTAGCAAGAAATGAATGGAAAATGGGATGGAATTGTGCTATAAAACTACACACTGTGGGCTCCCTTTTCCCTACAGGGTTTATTCCAAAAGAGAAAGTGCACAGCAGAATCTCCCTGACATTTTTAATGGGCAGTGGTCATTAGAGCCTTTCTCCTTGGGTGGACAATTAACCTCTCATTTTATGGAAGGTGAAAATGGTCATTCTTGATTTCAAGCATAAAATTTGCCTTGCATTAAGGGGGAAAAATAAATCCTCCAGAGCACAGAACAAAATAATCATGATGAATAAAGATCTGCAAGGAATTGCTCTGCCAAATGATGATGGGACTCAACCAAAGATTTCTAAATGAGTTGAAAAGAAAATCAGTTTTAATTCCTTCCCCGACTCTCAGCACTGTCTGCTGCATATTTGAGTCCTGAATACTCATGAACAAAGCTCCTTAATTTAGCTGTTTCCCAATTTTTCGTAGATTACAGGTAGAAAACTGCAATGTCAGGTTACGTTGCTCTGCATCTATGACTGGAAAGCAGCAGTGGTTAATGAGTGTCACCTAATGACAGAGCTGATGATGGAAATCTAAAATCCCTTCCAAAAAAGGAGCTCACATTCACAGTGGCTCCCTAAAACACCAAAATTTGGGCTTTCCTGCAAAGAAAGGAGGCAAATTTGCCAGGCAAGGTGGCTTTGGAACTGCTCTGAGGCCAATTTTTCTGGAAGGCTAAAAATGAGCTGATGGTTTATCTCCTCCAGAGATTTCCTTCCTAATCCTTTCCCTTATCAGGAACAAGTTTCCTATCAGTTCCCTACAGGGACATTAGTAAAGAGAGAAGAGAGAGCTCAGCTCTCCAAACAATCCATGCTAGAAATGCATTTTATGCATCCCTTAGTGGCCAACCTGCACCCTCCAAGATACAATTAAGGCTTTCTTCCCTTCCCTTCCCTTCCCTTCCCTTCCCTTCCCTTCCCTTCCCTTCCCTTCCCTTCCCTTCCCTTCCCATATTCATAAACATTTTCACATTTCTACACCGATTCTTCCCTTCTCACCTCTGTAAATTTCCTGGAACCATGGAACGGTTTGGGTTGGAAGAGCCCTCTCCAAGCTACCACTACGCCTTTCTTCCCTTCCCTTCCCTTCCCTTCCCATATTCATAAACATTTTCACATTTCTACACCGATTCTTCCCTTCTCACCTCTGTAAATTTCCTGGAACCATGGAACGGTTTGGGTTGGAAGATCACCTTGTTCCATGGAGGAGTGTTGAAACAGGGATTTTATGTCAGAACATCTCCCACTATCCCAGGTTGTTCCAAACCCCATCCAATTTGGCCTTGGACACTTCCAGGGTTAGGGCAGCCACAGCTTCTCTGGGAAACCTGGGCCAGGGCCTCACCACCCTCTCACAGAAGAATTCCTTCCCAATATCCCATCTAAACCCATCCTCTGTGAGTTTAAAGCTGTTCTCCTTTGTCCTGTCCCACCATCCTTTGTCCCAAGTTCCTCTCCAGCTCTCCTGGAGCCCCTTTAGGAACTGGAGGGAGTTCTGAGGTCTCCCTGGAGCCTTCTCTTCTCCAGGCTGGACATTCCCAGCCCTCCCAGCCTGGCTCCAAAGCACAGGGGCTCCAGCTCTTGTACCATCTCCATGGCCTCCTCTGGACTTGCTCCAAGAAATATACACGATATCTCCAACAGAGATACATGAAATCCTGAGTCAGTCTTGGCTGAATTTGGGCCCAAAGGTGGAAATCCTGGGTTATTTTGATTACTCTGTGGTGTGACAGCAGGCTGGGCCATTCCTGTGGGGCAAAATCCCCTCCCTTGCATGAAAGAAATTTTCAGTCCCACAGCTCCTGGTGTGAACAGCTCCATGCCAGGATGGTGTGACTAAGAGCTGCTCCCTCCTTTCACAGTACATATATTTAGATCTCTGAGTGCATCTCTATCTATACCATATAGATCAGTATCTATAGCTACATCTATCTATATATCTATGACAGAATCATAGAATGGCCTGGCTTGGAAGGGAGCTTAAAATCATCCAGGTCCAACACCTTCCACTATCCCAGGTTGTTCCAAGCCCTATCCAGCCTGGCCTGGAACACTTCCAGGGGTGGGACAGCCACAACTTCTCTGGGAAACCCATGCCAGGGGTTCATCACCCTCACAGGGACGAGTTTTTTCTTCATATCTGATCTAAACCTATTTTCTGTCAGTTTGAAGCCATTTCCCCTCATCCTGGCACTCCATGCTCTTGTAAATAATCCCTCTTCATTTTCCTTATTGTCTCTTTCAGGTCCTGGAAGGCCACAATTAGTTCACCACACAGATTCTCTTTTCTGGGCTGAACATTCCCAATTCTCTCAGCCTTCCCTCACAGCAGAGCTGCTCCATCCCTCTGATCATCCTGGTGCCTCCTCTGGACTCTCTCCAACATCTCCACATCCTTCCTGTGCTGGGATCCAGGGCTGGAAGCAGCTCTGCAGGTGGGATCTCACCTGAATGGGGCAGAGGGACAGAATTCCCCCCCCTCCTGCTGCCCAAACTGTGGGATGAACCCAGGACGCTTTTGGATTTCTGGGACTGGAGCACACATGTCTGGGTCATGTCCAGCCTCTCACCCACCAGCACTTCCAAATCCTTTTCCCCAGGTTTGCTCCATCTGCTCATCCTCAGCCTGCATAGATGCTGGGATTGACCCTGGAGCAGCACCAATAACCAGTCTTGTTAATAAAAGCTTAATACAACCACAATATTAATACAATTACAATGTTAATATTGATACAATAGATAATATACTCATATTTAATGCAAACCTATTTCCCACTCTCCTCTTTTTTTTTGTACTGGGAATGGAGATATATTCCTCTTAAATCCTTTTATGCTTCTGGACCCTCTTTTTGCAGCAGCTCAAGAGCAGAAAATTAGGATTTTTCTCCCAGTTCCCCCTGTATCTCCTGTAAACCATGGCTTGGAAGGCATCCCCTGACACAGCAAATACAAAACAGCATTTTCTTCTCTGTCCAAACTATTACCCCAGAGTTTTGGAGGGTGAAAATCCTGTCTGCAGCCAACCTCAGAAAAGGTTTCTCAGCAGGATGTGTGGCTTTCTCTTATAAGCTTCACTCCATAAATTATCTTTTGACAGAAATAATTTGAAACAAAAACAAAACAAAACAAAACAAAAAGAGCCAAAAAAGCAACTTTAAAAACAATGAATTGTGCAAATAATGAGAGAAGCAAATGCCCTTGAACAGGCTGTCACCTGCCTGTACCTTGCTGAGCCTTTATCAGGAGTCAGTGTGGGTTTAATTAACACCTTCCTTGGCCCAAAATCACCACGTTGTTCTCAAACAAGGAGTGACACCCAGGTGAGAGCCCCCAGGTTCTTGTTATTTGCTTACTTTTTGTTATTTGTTATTTATTGTGAGCCTTGGTTAGTCCAGGTTTTGCTCCATTTCCTGGGACAGCAGGCTTGCAGCAGAGCGCCTGGTGACAGCCCTTGTCACGCCAGGGCCTCCCAGATGTGCCTGGTGTCTCGGGAAGCCCAGGACACGACTGTGCTTGCAAACAGCATCCAGTGGCTTTGCTGGATCTGTGCCTCTGCTCCTTCTCAAGTGCCAGCAGCACAGGAGGGAATTTCTCCTCTGGATGCCCTCACAAAATTTTGGTGACAAGAGTGATGCCTCAGGTTTTAGCTTTTATATTTTTCAGATTTTGTTCTGCTTTAGAGTGTGGGTCTGGGCTTCATATTGGGGGATGGTGAGCTCTCTTCACAGAGTAGGGAGACAAAACAATTCCTTCTCTGGCTGGGGACCAAGGACAATCCAAGCCAATCCAAATTTCAGGCCCAAGAGCACAAACAATGTGGACCAAAGAGAGAAAAACAAGAAGGATGGGACTTCATAACTTAAAGCTGTAATTGGACAATTAACTCCAATATGCAAATGGACCAAAACTTACAAAAGTGTGAGACCCCATGACTGGTCATCCATTTTTTGTGACCATTTTGGGTAGTGCTGCCCAAGATATATCCATTGAGGCCTCTTAATAAATCCCTACTCTATTCTTTAGCTCAGTCTAGTCTCTGTTCTAGGTCAGCCTTCACAAAGTTTGCAACACTGGAGCGGAATTGGGGCCTTTTGGAAAGCGAGGGAAGGCAGCAAGGTCCAGATGCTGGGGGAACCTTGGTTGAACCCTGAGAGCTTTTCCTTTAAACAAATCCTCTTCTTATCTCCCCCTTTTCCTGCAAGGTCTGGAAGGGGATTAGGCTTTTGATGTTGGCCCACCTGGGAGCTGGCTCACCCCTTATCCATTTTGGTCCGTGCTGTAGGATTTGACTTTGCTGTAAGATTCATCCCCTGACTCCCTGCCCTGCTTTGTGGGGTCATGGGAAGGACATTGGGCACAGGATGGTCCTTCCTGCCTGTGCACAGGATTTTAAACAGATTTAACATTTAACATCTGCAGTCCCTGAGACCCAAGCTGGATCATTCATTTCTAGACAGGAGCAAATGAAAAAAATGGGATTTGAACTAAATTATCCCTAAAGTCCCTCCCAACACAATCCAATCTCTGCTACTACAATTCTTAATTGTTTTTCAGACCTTTCAGGAAACCACCTTCCATCACAATTTCCATAGGAGACAAGTTCAGACTGCGTCTTCCAACAAGTCTAAAACATTTTAAGGAAGAAAACTTGCCTTTTTTTTAAGGGCAATGTGTGTTTTGCCATTTATTTTCAGAGGATGCAGGATTTTACCCGCTGATTTCAGCTTCCAGAAGACTGAGTCATCTCCTCAAGATCATCTTAGAGATTGTAATTTCTGGAGGGTGAAAAACTGACATAAACAGGGAGTCTTGGAAGCCAGATGTTGCATTGAAATTGTGGAATTAACCCAGGTGCAGTCACCTTAACTCTGACCCTTTTCCATTTGCCATAGTCTTGTAGATTTTGTGTTTAAGAACCAAGCTCTAGGATGTCAGTTTTGGTACAGATGACTGCTAGTCCAAGTGTGCTGTGCTATCTTTATGGCGTTTTTAGCATAATAATATATTCTGTTCAAAACTGGTGATGTATGAACATAAATATATCTTATTTGCCTATTAACGTTAGACAGGAAAAGTCATTCTTTGTGCAACATCTGTAATGTGATCATTTCAGTTTTATCTTCTCCTTTTAGGTGTCTGAGCAATAAACCTTGAAAGACATTATTTATGGAATTTGGTGCAATACCATCACTGTTATTACAGAATAAGAGTTTTTCTACTCAAAGAAGTTCTAAACGTTTTTTTTTTTTATTTTTTTCTTGTCCCTCTAGAATTCTGAAGTGGGAAGACCCTGGCAAATTTCAGAGAATCCTGGAATGGTTTGGGGACCTGGAATGGTTGGAAGGGACCTCAAGGATCATCGAGTTCCACCCCCTGCCATGGGCAGAGATTTTCTGGGACACTTTCCACTGTTCCAGGCTGCTCCAAACCTCTTCCAGCCTGACCTTGGATATTTCCAGGGATGGAGCAGCCACGGCTTCTCTGGGCAACCTGTGCCAGGGCCTCACCATCCTCACAGGGCAATTTTTTTTCCCAATACCCAATTTAAACTTATTTTCTGTCAGTTTGAAGCCATCCCCCCTTATCCTGTCACTCCAGGCTCCTGTAAAGAACGTCCCTCTTTTTTCAAGGAGAAACCTTGCTGCAAGAGAGAGGGAAGGCATCACTTCCATGATTTTGGGTTGCATTTTTGAACGAATGGGCACCATGGCCTTGAGCATCATGAACAGAAATTAAAACTTTACTAACAAAGAGCGGACTTGTCCTGATTGGAGACAGCAGCAAACCCAGCCCTAAAAAAATTGCACACACTACATTAGGATGAATAAATAAAATATATTTGAGGGGATTTTTTGGCTCCAGGATGCCCTGAAACAGCATGGATCGCATCCAGGGGTGTGACCCCTCATCCTCATCCCCTTGAAAGAGGGAACACTGCTCCTTGGACCTGCTGGGAAGAGGCACTGGCTTGTGCTGTGTCAAGATTATGACAATTTTTTTTAAAATCTGAGCCATTAAGAAGGAATTCTTGACTAAGAGGTTGTGAAACACTGGAACCGGCTGCCCAGAGAAGCTGTGCCTGCCCCATTCCTGGGAATGTCCAAGGCCAGGTTAGACAGGGCTTGGAGCAACCTGGGATAGTGGGAGATGTCCCTGCCCATGGCAGGGGGTGGAATAAAATGGGCTTTAAGGTCCCTTTCCAACCCAAACCATTGAATGACTCCACCCTCAGTAGGTTTGGCCATTTAATTATTAACAGAGAGATCGCCTGTGATGTTCTCACCACACCTGAAGGTTTTTATCTGCTCTCCATGTCCTGCGCAGCTGCACAGCCCAGTCACCAAAAAATCAATGTTTAAGTGGAAACGAATATGAAAATGATTGCTACTGTGAGGCAGGGAATAAAAGACAGAGGAGGAATATCTTTTCTAGTGATAACATGTGAATAAATCCCTGCGGCTTATTTTGATATTGCTGACATTTTTCATAAAGACATTCTCCAAGGAGCCAAAGACATCTGTCAGCACAGAGTGAAGTGTGTACAAATGAAGCACAAATCCACCCTCCTGAGGAACGACAGAGGTGTCGATAATTTCAGTAGCTGGGAGGGAGCGATTCTGATGCAAAACCTGGAGGAGTGAATCCCAGCTCGAGGGGTTTTTAGCTCAAAATGCGACCACAGTGACGCAATCGTGGAACGGCATCACCCCGCGCAAGGAAAGCTGCAATCCTTGAAAATGCGTGTGGAAAAGAGAGGAGAATTCAGGATATGGCATCATGCCTGGCTTCTGCTGTGTTTCTAAAAATTTGTCTTGCAGGTCTCTTGCAGGGAAAATAATAATTTTTAAAAGTTTTGAGTTTTTTTAAAATATGACAGAATTTCAGTGAAGCTGCAGAGAGTACCTGGTTCCTGGTGTAGTGAAAATTAAGGGAACCATAAGGAATCAATCAAAGGGGATTCCAGGGGACCAGGGCAGGCATTGTCCCTCTGTGCAGGGCACAGGTGAGCTCACAGCTCAGGTCTTGTGTCCAGTTGTGGCCTCTCATGACAAGAAGGACATTGAGGGGTTGGAGCGTGTCCAGACAAGAGAACAAAGCTGAGGAAGGGTCTGGAGCACCAGGAATGGCTGAGGGATCTGGGGGAGCTCAGCCTGGAGAAAAGGAGGTTCATGGGGGGCCTTCTCACTGTCCACTAGTCCCTGACAAGAAGGTGCAGCCAGGTGGGTCTCAGGCTGTGCTTGCAGGGAATGAGGGTGAGGATGAGAGGAAAGAGCATCAAATTGCATTCGGGTTGGACATCAGGAGGAATTTCTTCATGGAAAGGGCTGTCAAGCATTGGAAGGGGCTGCCCAGGGAGGTTTGGAGTCCTCATTCCTGGAGGTGTCCAAGGAAGGCCTGGACATGGCACTCAGTGTTACAGAATTTCAGTGAAGCTGCAGAGAGTACCTGGTTCCTGGTGTAGTGAAAATTAAGGGAACCATAAGGAATCAATCAAAGGGGATTCCAGGGGACCAGGGCAGGCATTGTCCCTCTGTGCAGGGCACAGGTGAGCTCACAGCTCAGGTCTTGTGTCCAGTTGTGGCCTCTCATGACAAGAAGGACATTGAGGGGTTGGAGCGTGTCCAGACAAGAGAACAAAGCTGAGGAAGGGTCTGGAGCACCAGGAATGGCTGAGGGATCTGGGGGAGCTCAGCCTGGAGAAAAGTAGGTTCATGGGGGGCCTTCTCACTGTCCACTAGTCCCTGACAAGAAGGTGCAGCCAGGTGGGTCTCAGGCTGTGCTTGCAGGGAATGAGGGTGAGGATGAGAGGAAAGAGCATCAAATTGCATTCGGGTTGGACATCAGGAGGAATTTCTTCATGGAAAGGGCTGTCAAGCATTGGAAGGGGCTGCCCAGGGAGGTTTGGAGTCCTCATTCCTGGAGGTGTCCAAGGAAGGCCTGGACATGGCACTCAGTGTTCTGGGCTGGTGACAAGGTGGGGATCGGTCACATCTTGACCTTGATGGTCTTAAAGGTCCTTTTCAATATGAATAATTCAATTCTCTGATACTCAATTCTCTGATAATTAAATGTTGAACCTGTCTCTTCCTTTGGCACTTCCAGCAGTGATTTTTAGCCTGTCTGCCCATCTATTTTTCTGAAGCAGAAAGAAAAGCTCCAGGACAGTGACCTTGACTGCAATCATCGGCTGCAAAATATTTAAGGGCTGTAAACCGGGAAATATTAAACTGCCCTGGGGCAGCGTTGGAGGTGAGCACTGCCCTCATGTTAGCCCAAGAGCAGTGCTGAGTCACGCCTGGAGGACTGCAAAACTCAGATTTTCATTTACATCCTATAGAAAATACTTAGGAATTTTGTTTCCTTTAGAGCAAATCCTGGCACAAACGTGCCAGGCCGTGAAACTCCCACTAGAGCCCTTGAGAGATTTTATTGTGGTGTCGAAGGTTCCTTTTTCCTTCTGATAAATCAGAATTTGGGGCTCTGTGTGGCAGGGGACAGCTGCATCCTGCAGGGATGTGCCTCCCAGGGCAGAGCATCAATTTGGGATAACTGAGGGAAATGGAAAATGCTGATGTTCAGCCGTCAAAACTGATCCTGTGCTTCCCAAAGTTGCAGGAGAGTTTCACTGGTTACAGGGAAAGGTCTCCAGGATAGTGTTGGTTTCCCAGCTCATCTCCCTTGGACATGTTTGGTTTTCAGGGATTAACCACCATGCAGGGATCACAGTGGGAATACAGGCAGATTCCAGGCTTTTTTTTGAAGGAGAAACTTTCTTGATTTTGGCATTGAGAACTTCAGCCAAGGAATAGAAGATGTTGGGGCAACTGGGAGCAGTCACCAGCAGGTCCCAACAGGCACCAACTCTAAGGAAGAGGCAAGAGGGGCATCTCAGGGTTGGAATTATGCTTTTGCCTGGTTCACTTTGCTCTTTTTCATATTATTGTTCTCTCATTTCCTTTAAAATCAGCCCCATCCTGGCACACAATGGGTAATATCCAGTTATTTCACATTTTATGGAGAATCTGCATCAAAAAGGGACATGGGTGAGCTTGAAAAGATCATTTAGCCCCTATTCTGTATAACCATGGGACATCATGCAGCAAAAGGAGCCCCTGTGGATAAAAAAACCTAAATGATATTTCCTTCAAAAATTTTGGAATTATGTAAATAGCATTGTTCACACAGGAGGCCACAAGGGTTCAGGCACATTTTTGCATTTCTAAAGGCAACTTTCTTAAAGGTCCCTCAAATGTAAAGAAGCCTGGGAAAAAAAAAAAAAAAGGAAAAGTCAAATGTTTATTATTCCAAACCCCATCTAACCTGGCCTTGGACACTTCCAGGGATGGAGCAGCCACAGCTTCTTTGGGAAAACCTGTGCCAGGGCCTCACCACCCTCACAGCAAAGAATTCCTTCCCAATATCCCATCTAACCCTGCCCACTGCAGTGGGAAGCCATTCCCTGTGTCCAAAATCCCTCTCCAGATCTCCTGGAGTCCCCTCAGGTACCAAAAAGCCACAAAAGGTCACCCCAGAGCCTTCAATTAAACTCTGTCCCTATTTATTTTTTTTGGCTGAACATGAACGTTGTGGGGTTTTGGGATGTGAGGATTGATTGATCATGGAGTCATAGAGGAGCATCACGGAATTGTTATGGTTGGAAAAGACCTTCGAGAGCAAGTCCAGCCTTTGACTGTCACCACCACTAACCCATGTCCTCAAGAGCCACATCCACAGGTTTTTGAACAATTCCAGTTTCCAGGTGATTCCACACCTGCCCTGGGTGGCCTGTTCCAATGATTTACAAACCTTCCAGTGAAAAAAATCCCTGATATCCAACCCAAAACTTTCCTAGTGCAACTTGAGGCCATTTTCACTCGTCCCATCCCTTGTTCCCTGGGAGAAGAGACTGATCCCACCTCACCACAATCTCATTCCGGGGAGCTCTGGAGTGTGATGAGATCTCCCCATGCCAGGTGTGATGCTCCAATTGTTTTTGAAGTTCTGTTTTGACTCTGTTGAGTTATTCCCCAGGACAATGAAGGAATTTGGGAGTGGCTGGTTGGATGAAAATTTTCTTATCACCCAAGGAAAATCCAGGGATTAACTGAGCACTGTCTTGGACTATGAAGGAAGTTTTACTTTCCTGCTATTTTTCTGTTTTTTTTTTTTTTTTTTTTTTTTTCTAAATCTCTCATCAGGATCAGCTCTCCTCACCAGCTCCAGGCTGATGCAAGTTCCAAGCACGCTGGGATTTATCCTTTTTTTAAAGCTCCAGTTTTAGGAAGTGGAGAAGGGCGGCTTTTGCAATTCCTGAATCATCATGGAATTCAGTCCTGCCTACACACTTAAAAGCTTCTCCTATTTTCCATCAGGGCCTTGGCTCCCCTTTTTTTTTCCCAAAGAGTTTGCATGATAATGCAATTGTTATTTTCTCAAGGTTCTCTGTACTGAGATGAACCTCAGACAGAGAGAGGAGAATGGTTAATTAGCCAGACTAATGAGACCTGAGATCCCCAGTTTCAGTGCAGAGTTAAAGAGGGCTCATTAAAGCAGAAACCTCGTGGAATGAGCCAGCTCCAACGAAAAGGAAAAAGAAGGAAAAGCATTAACCCTTAAGGAGGCTTTGATTTCCATGGATAGGAGAAGGAAATAACACAGGGAATGGTGAATTCCATCCTGCAATGGATTTTCTGGGCTGCTGAGTGGGCAGATTTCCCGTGAAAAATAAACCAGCACTGTTCAAATAGTGACAGTTTTCCCATGGGAAAGGAAGGAGAAGGATAAAGTGCAGGATGCTGGGTGAGAATCCATTGGGTTTTTTGGAGGGGTACAGAGAGGAGCCCACATACATCAAATGCCAACAAAAAGGGGGAAAAAATAAGGGTTATCCTTTCCCTGTGAAATTCAGGGAGGCAAGGAGGTCATTCCTGGTCAGGTGGGAATAATTTCTCCAGTGTTCAACCAAATAAATGATGAGACACAACCCAGTCATGGAGATTGTGCTTTTCCCTCCTTTTTGCTGCCTTGGTCATTGCAACCTTTGGTGCATTTGGGTGGTGATCTCCAGGATCAGGTTAAACATTAGGAAAAATTTCTTCAGTGGAAGAGTGGTTAAGCATGGAACAGGCTTCCCAGGGAATGGTGGAGTCACCATCCTTGGAAGTGTCTCAAAATTGAGTAGACCTGGCATTTCACCATATGGTTTAGTGGGAATGGTGGCACGTGGTTGAAGGTTGGACTTGATGTTCTTGGAGGACTTATCCGACCTTAATAATTCTGTGATTCTGTGATTCATTGTCTTCATTTCTGTTTCTCTCAAGCCCTTGCTGACATAAAACCCCAGCTCTAAGGGAGCAGTTTTTATGTATTTTATATATATTTTTTTAATCTACTCTACTATGTACTAAAGTACCAAGGGAACAAGAAATTGATTTACACAAAGCCCAGGAATTCACAGAGAGAAATAAACAAACTGAACCTTTGCCTTGCACTTTTGGTTGTTACACTGGTATTTTCTTTTCTTTTCTATTTATTAATCCCTGTTTTGAAAAACAGAAGGGGTAAGAAAGGAGGGGGGGGGAAAGCTGTCCAGAAGTTAATGAAGTGTTTTGTTTTGCTGCTCTTGCATCTTTTTTTTCTCATCTGCTTACAAAAAAAAAAAGAGAGAAACACAAAGAGGAGCTGGTCTTTATGCACTTTATCCTTTGGAAAATATTCCATAAGCTGTGTGCAAAGCCAAGCTAAGCCTAATTTTTAATTCTGCCCTCATTTACAGGGACACATCTCATTGACGTAAATCCTCGGTGGTGTAGAATCCTTTTCTCTGGGGGCCCTGGAGGATTGGATTCAGCTCTGGGGTAGTGGGTGGGAGCTGCTTGGATCAGCACAGCAACAAAGCCCGAGTGCTAAAGAAGATGCAAAAACATTTGAAGGAGGCAAAACTGGAGGAGGGAAATTGGGGAGTTCTAGAATTCCTGGGAAACTTGGGTGTTGTTGGAAGTGGTTGAAGGTTGGACTTGATGTTCTTGGAGGACTTATCCGACCTTAATAATTCTGTGATTCTGTGATTCATTGTCTTCATTTCTGTTTCTCTCAAGCCCTTGCTGACATAAAACCCCAGCTCTAAGGGAGCAGTTTTTATGTATTTTATATATATTTTTTTAATCTACTCTACTATGTACTAAAGTACCAAGGGAACAAGAAATTGATTTACACAAAGCCCAGGAATTCACAGAGAGAAATAAACAAACTGAACCTTTGCCTTGCACTTTTGGTTGTTACACTGGTATTTTCTTTTCTTTTCTATTTATTAATCCCTGTTTTGAAAAACAGAAGGGGTAAGAAAGGAGGGGGGGGGAAAGCTGTCCAGAAGTTAATGAAGTGTTTTGTTTTGCTGCTCTTGCATCTTTTTTTTCTCATCTGCTTACAAAAAAAAAAAGAGAGAAACACAAAGAGGAGCTGGTCTTTATGCACTTTATCCTTTGGAAAATATTCCATAAGCTGTGTGCAAAGCCAAGCTAAGCCTAATTTTTAATTCTGCCCTCATTTACAGGGACACATCGCATTGACGTAAATCCTCGGTGGTGTAGAATCCTTTTCTCTGGGGGCCCTGGAGGATTGGATTCAGCTCTGGGGTAGTGGGTGGGAGCTGCTTGGATCAGCACAGCAACAAAGCCCGAGTGCTAAAGAAGATGCAAAAACATTTGAAGGAGGCAAAACTGGAGGAGGGAGTTCTAGAATTCCTGGGAAACTTGGATGGTTGTAGAATTCCTGGGACTGCGGCAGCCAGGGCTGGACATGGTGGTGAATGGCCCTGTTTAGGTTAAATGTGATGATAATGGCACAAATTATGCAACTTTTTCTCCTTTTCTGCTGTCACTGGGTGAGAATTAGTAATGGGCAGCTCAATTGTGTTAATTAATAACACCCTCCCCGTGTAGATCACCTCACAAGGTAGAAATAGTCTTGGTCATTTCTCCAACTTAAAAGATGGAAAATATTGATATGGGAGTTAAAACCAGCAGCTCTGCTCCACTCAGCCGATGGAATTTCCGTGATGAATGGGACAAAAATGTTATTAATGAGGCTTTTTGAAAGGACAGCTCATCTACAGAGCATCAACACACAGAGGAGCAGCAATGATGAACCCAAAAGGGATTCCAGTGCGAGATGATGGAAACCACCAAGAATCTCACACCGAGGGATGCTCATGTGCTATTGGAATGCTAATGATACAAAATGAGATGGAAAAGTCCTGTTTTTCTATATTACAATGTCCTTAAATTTTATATTAAGGAAACTGAGGTAAGGAGCCAAATGGTTTATTTGGCACCCGAAAGATCCGTTTGGAGGAGAAAATAATTGGTGGATGTGATCATTAATAAAATACATCTTAGTTTTCAAGAGCTAGGGAATGTGTTTGGAAATCTTACAGATTAGAAAAACTCAAATACAATGAAGAAATAGAGAGATTTTATAATGCAAAAAGTAGATATACCCTGTCTCACTTTATTCATGGCCAACTCCTGTTGAATAAATTTTTCCTTATAAAAAACACAATTATTGAGTGCCTTCTTTCCCATTCTGAGCTACAATTTGGCATCCAGTAAAATATTTAGATTTGAGTAAATTATTCTGTCCAGAGAGATCTTGTGGATTCCCCATCCCTGGAAGTGTTCAGGGTCAGTTTGGACAGGGCCTGGAGCAACCTGGGATAGTGGAAGGTGTTGGAAGGGGTTGGAAGAGGGTGATCTTTAGTGTCCTTCCAACTCACACCATCCCATAATTCTGTGATTCCCAAAGATAGAGAATCAATGAACACCATAAATAAACTCAACTTTTTTTATGCTTTGACCTTTTTCTTTTATTTTTAACAAGTTCTGTCTTGATTCAATTTCAGTGAATTGCTGTTTTTTTACATCTTTGTAAAACTAAAAGCCCATAATAGTCCCTTTTTCTCTCTTTCTTCCTGTTAAATAAGTACTGGAGAATCAGAATTTTTGGCTTCACAGGGAACAGAGTGGGGACAAGGGACAGGAATTGTTAACAGTATAAGGTAAACACCCACTACACCTTTCCTGATCTCTTCCAAAAAATCCTATTAATTCAATGTTAACAGGATGATTTATCCTTTTCAGGTTTTTATGGAAAACTAAGTGAACCCAATACGGAACAGATATAAGCCCATTTCAGCCCAGTTTGAAGTGGTGCTGAGTTAGCATGCAAATGAGTCACTAAAAATCAACAGGAAATTGCAGCCTGGAATATGAATCATCCACCGATCCCACAACCGTTTGCCAGGGATAAGTGAGAAATTTTGGAGAACAGTGTGGATCCAAGGGAATGATGTCAGAGAAAAATGAAATTGCTGGAAAAGATAATCAGAGTAGTTAAGGACATAAATTTTTTTTTGATGTGCACAGCATGGAAAAAAATCTTACTTCAACCTCCAGAGAAGGTCTCTTGCCTGGTTTTCCCAAGAAAAATGGAAGAAAAAAAGTGGAGATGGTTAAATACTGATGGTGCTGCCTTCCAGCCAGGCAAAAATCCATATATCCTGAGGAAATGTCCATCTCTATAGAGGCAATTAAGTTTTTGTCTTATAATTCAGGATTATCAATATCTCACGTCAAGACTGCTGCAGCACTATTTAACACCCTGATTTGTAGATGGGATAAGACATCAGGAAATGTGTTGTATTTTCAGGAAAAGGAATAAAACAAGATGAAAAATAAGCTCTTTTTTAAAAATCTAAATCTTGTTACTTCAAGAGCAACAGAAAATTGAACAAACTCAAGAAGTAATTAGCAGGTGATAGGGGGAAAATTATTCATTTTCCTTCCTATTTGTTTTGAAGGGGAAAAGAGAAATAATTCTTTCTCTGTTTAAAAAAATCTGTTATTTTGATGGGAAAATTTTAGGAGAAGTTAAAATAAATGCAGCCTTAATGTACCTATAGCCAAAGGTGGGGAGATACTACTTTATCTTGGCAGAGGAGTTGAAGGAATATCAGGGTTCTTGTGCCCAGTTCTGAGCCCCTCATCCATGAAAAAGATATGGAAAAGCTGGAATGCTCCAGGGAAGGGGATGGAGTTGGGGAAGGGTTTGGAGCACCAGGAGCAGCTGAGGGAGCTGGGAAAAGCAGTTCAGCCTGGAGAAAGGGAGGCTCAGAGGAGACCAAAACTCCCTGATAGGAGGGTGGAGCAGGATGGGTGTCAGGCTCTGAGAGGACAAGAGGAAATGACCCCAAGTTGTGTCAAGGGATTAGGTATTCAGAAAAAAATCATCATGGAAATGGTTGTAAAGCTTTGGAACAGGCTGCCCAGGGAGGTGGTGGAATCACCACCTCTGGAAGTGTTCAAAAACCATGTGGATGTGGCATTTGGGGATGTGGTTTGATGGTGAGCATGGTGGTTGTTCTTGGCTGAATGTTGGATTTGATTGTAAAAGCTTTTTCAAAATGTAACTGTTCTGTGATTTTCTGATTTTCTCGCTCACAGCCAATTGTTTCTTGCCCTGGTGTGGGTGACAAGTGCGCAAAGCCTCAACAGCAAAGAGCTGGGATGCAGTGGTTTAGTTTGTGTCCAAGGTAATGAAGCCAGGTGTGGGCAAATTAACTCAGGTGTAGCGAGAAGGATTCTCATTTCGTCTTGGCCTGGCTGGTTGGTGGAGCAGTGCAGGAACACCGAGGCTTTCAGAGCTGCTTTAGGTATTTTTACACTTGATTTTCACCTTGCTGTGCCTGACAACCCAACTCAACCAAGCAAACCACTGGACAATGCAGCAACAGGCTGCATATTGGGATTCAAAATGGTTATCAAACCATTTGTAAAAAACAAGCAAATACATTTCCAAATGAACAGGATCAGATAAGTTCATATTTATATTGCAGCAGCGTTCCAGCTAAGAAGAAATAAAGATCATTCATGATTTACCAGTAGTAGCTGTGAGTACAGAAGGAGATAAGGTTCATGGCATGACTTCAGGGCTTTGGAATAACCTATCCTGGCACAATTAGGAATTTTAGAACTCCAGCATGGGTTTGTTTTTGCTTTTCAGTATCCCAGAGTGTTATTTCCTCCCTTCAGATTGTCAGTGTCCCAAAGGAAGACTGCTAACCAAAATCACCACTTTTATCTTAATTAAGACATGCCATGAAAACGAAAATTATCTACGTAAATGCGTAAAAAGGAAACAAAGCTATTGGCAAAGCTTTTAAGATTTTTGTTCTACATCAGAATAGAGCTGAATGAAGATATGAGGGAAATGGATCGGTGGAGCAACTCACAGGGGTGATATGAGCCAACAATGGGTCTAAAAACTTACTTTAGTGAATATATTCCTGATGAAGACAATGGAGACAGCAGGATTTGAGGCCCTGGATTTTATAGTTTTATAGATCCATCAACAGAGGGGATTGAGCACATCTGGTGACGAGCAGCTGAGGGAGCTGGGGGAGCTCAGCCTGGAGAAAAGGAGGCTCAGGGGGACTTTCTGCTCTCCACAACTCCCTGACAGGTGGGAATTGGGCTCTGCTCCCAAGGAACAAGGGACAGGAGGGGAGGAAATGGCCTCAGGTTGCACCAGCAAATGTTCAAGGTGGATATTAAGATAAAATTTTTCCCTGGAAGAGTGGTCAAGCATTGGAACAGGATCCCCAGGGAACCAGTGGAGTCACCATCCTTGGAATGTTCAAAACGAGCAGATTTGGCACTTGGTGATGTGGTTTAGTGGGAATGGTGATAATCAAAGGTTGGACTTGATGGTTTTGGAGATCTGCTCCAAACTTAATGATTCCATGATTCCCTAAATGCCACTGAGGTCACTCACCAGTGACAGGAGTGGGAGTTTACATTTCTCATATCAATTAATCTATACCTTAACCTCCTGCTGATTGCACCCTCAAGGCTCAAATAAAAAATTAAAATGGGTGTTAACTGCTTCTTTATCTGACTCACACTTTCAAATCCATGTACCACAACTTTTAACCTACAAATGGAACAAACTGATAAACCACACAGCTGAATATTCTGCAATTATACTTTTTATTCTACTTTTACCCTCTTTGCAGACACCTTGTTCCAGCATTCCCCCAGGGATGCACTGCCTCTCAGTGGGCCTGGGATGCTGCCAGCAATAATTTAAAAAATACAATAATTTAAAAATTATTACTATTATTTGTAATTTTCTCTTGAGATATAACCTGCCTGCACTGGCTGCATCTGCCAGACTTTTTCATGTTGGAGCATTATTTTCCACAGCATGGAATTATTAAACAAAACACAGGTTTTCCATGGAAAATGAGGGCATCAGTTTAATTGAATATTGTGGCAGGAGCAGATTAAAGGGTCAAGAGCCTTTAGAACAGAAATTTTCTGTTCCTAACAGAGATTTTAGAGTAGACCAAGTGAACTATACCAGAAAATTGCCTGATTTTTGTTAACCGTGAAAGAGCCAAGGAGTGATCTGACAGGCATCTAAAGTGGTACAAACCTCCAGTATTTCCTCCAGTTTGGAATTCTCTTTTTCTCTGTTTCCACTGGCAAGGGGAATGTAAAATTTGTGGGGAAGTGCTGAGCCCACCAGCCCAGGGAATGCTCCCCTCTGCTCGGGCAGGGGTTAATGAACTCTTTGTGCACAACTTCCCATTATTTTCCTGATTTTCCTGTGAGCAGGAACGTGGAGTTAAACCACTCACTCTCGTGTCTGATAGTGTAAGTCAGGGAAGATGAAGTGGTGTGGAACGTGATAAGGCTGTGGGAGCTGCGCACCTGAGTGTAATAACAAGTGGGGTTTGCTGGGATGCTCCTCTGCCAGGATACAGGGAAAATCCAGGGAGCTGCACTGCGGGAAGTTGTCCTTTCCCCACAAATGTTGCTTTATTAGTACACATATAACTGCTTTAGTTTCCTGTCTTTTAATATCAAAAAATTAAAAATTGCTGTCTAATTTCCGCTTAGGATGCAGCAACAGGGAGTGAAGAGAAAGCAACGTTTTGTTAATTTGGTGGCACATAATTTTTGGAATTGATGAAGTTTGGAGAGCGGTCTGTGTTACAGATATTGAGTGTCCTGTAAATACAGAATGGATTCAGTTTCCAGCTTTTTCAGAATCATGGAATCACAGAATGGTTTGGGTTCGGAGGGACCTTCAAAGTCATCCAGTTCCAACAAATTCCATTGGACCAGGTTGCTCAGGACCCCAAACTGGAGGCTTTTGGGACACTTTATGGCATTTTCCAGTGCCTAAAGGGGGCCTGAAGGCTGGAGGAGGACTTTGGGTAAGAACAGGTAGCGACAGGACAAGGAGAAATGTCCTCAAACTAGAAGAGGGCAGGTTTAGACTGAATATTAGGAAGAAATCCTAATGATAAGGCACTGGAACAAATTTCCCAGAGAAGTTGTGGCTGCCCCATCCCTGGAAGTCTCCAAGGCCAGGCTGGATGAGTCTTGGATCAACCTGGCCTAGTGGAAGGTGTCCCTGGCCATGGCAGTGGGGTGGAACTGGATGATCTTTAAGGTCCCTTCAAACCCAAACCATTCTATGAGCCATTTAAAAACAAATAAAATACAAAAATCAAAACCTTGATGGTTGCTCAAACCAGCCCCTGAGGTCCTTATGAGTGAAACCTGCTGCTCAGCTGGCTAGGAAGGAAGATTCTGGAAGAAAAGCTCCTGGATTTTGGTGGATCCCTGCTGATCAGCTCCATAGATTGCTCCTGATCCCAGATCTGGTATTTCAGAGAACAAAGAGCAGCTCCATCTGACAAAATGCAGTCTCCCAGCACCAATGTCTGAGTATTTCATTCCAAGTATGTTTTAGCATTCCAGCTGCCTGGTCCCATAAGCTTCAGAGAAGTTAGAGCTACTTGGGATTCCAGAGGAATATTCCCAGACTTAATAAAACTGTCTTGGGGACTAATGAATTATTTAAAGACTGCATAAAGGAAATGTAACCTATGCATTTAAAGTAGGAAAATCCACTTTAAAGTCATCATTCTTCTGTCTTTATCAATCTTACAAGGTTTTTTCTTCATATATTGGTATTTTGTTTGTCTAGGCTGGATGAATTTCGAATGGGAACTATTGTCATTTAATTTAGGCCAATACTTGGCTCTGCATAAATGTATATTGATAATAAAGTCTTTTGCTTTATGTAGGTATTTGCCCTATTAAACAATAAAAAGTGCTTCATACAAAATTGGAAGGAATAACACAGAGGAATCACACACTCAGGTGTAACTTCCTTGGGGGTGTGGATGTTTTTATCCTGGAGCTCACCTTGACTGTGAGGATCAGAGATCTTTTTCTTTTTGCATAATAATGGGCTTGAGTTTCAAGTGGTGAGAAAGAGAAGTGTCTGGAGAGAAAACCAAGTAGCTCAATAGCACCTTGAGAGGTCAGAAACCTCCAGTGAGCTGAATGTGGAGGACTGAATAGAGAAGAGGGGAAAAATAGGAGGTAAAGAAAAGCCTCTCAATAATGTGATAAGCATGAAAACTGTGGAAAATCTGGGCTCTGATCATGTGCTGAGCCTGCTCAAAGAAATGAGGAGAAAGTGCTGGGAAGGAAGGGAGAGAAAATTCCATGCTGGGGTCTGAGATGAAATCAGCAGAGGCCAAAGAGCACAAGCAGCGATGGAGATTTTGAAGCTTTTATTATTTGTAAAACCTTTGAGGATTAAACACAACCTCCCCCACGAAGCAGTCAAAGAGGGTGGCAATGTCCCTGGAGCTGGAGATGTTTGGCATTCTTACATCCCATATGGATCATGGAATCATAGAATCATTAATGTTGGAAAAGACCTCCAAGATCATCAAGTCCAATTTTTGACCAAACACCTCCATCCTCACTAAAGCACATAATGAAGAGCCAAATGAATCTTTCCTTGAACAATTCCAAGCACAGTGGCTCCACCACTTCCCTGGGGAATCTGGGCACTGGGAATGGAAAAAGAGGGGAAAAAAGTGAGGCAGGTAAAGTAGGAAGCTGACAAAGAAGGTATTTTGTGTGTAATGCACAATTTTCAGCTGTGAGTCCTTCCTGAAGCAGGACTGATTTAGTTAATCCAAAGTTTTGGTTCCTATGATGGAAGCTGCCGTGTCCCACTCCAACAGGAGCAATCCACTGGGAAAGTTCTGCTTGGCAAATCCCCTTGAGGATGCAACAACATGAGGAATACTGCATTTCTTTAGGTAAGGGTTTGTTTTTCCAGGTTTTCCTGTGCTGCAGTGGGAAAAAATAGCATATTTAGCAAAGTGCTTTCCCATTCTAGTCTATTAATCCTCAGTGTTTAAAATCTCCAGGAATTACTCTCACAACATTCTTGGAGTAGTTTCACCTTTGCTGAACAGAGAATGACTGTATGAGGATAAAACTGCTTCAGGTGATGTCCTGCTCCCCAGAGAGGAATCCCAGCTGGAGAATCCGGGGTGATTGGGAATGATGAGCCTCGCTGTCATTTCAAATCCAGCCAGCTGATGGCTGTGTCGGGCAGGAAATGAGCTCCCAAAAGCAGTAGGAGCTGCAGTTTCATCCCTGTAGGGAAACTGGGAGGGTGTCTGAACTTCCAGAAACTCAGATTGAAGCTCCAAAGAGCACCCAGAGGCTCTGCTCGGCTCCAAGGGGAGCACGGGATGAAATCTGGGGAAAGGCGAGGAGGGGACTGACAGGGGAATTTGGGAAAAGGAAGAGAGGGGACAGAGGTAGAATCTGTTTGGGAAAGAGCAGCAGGGATTGGTCCCAAAAGGAAAGTTGCTGAAAGTCTGGGAATGTTCTGGGAAGAAAAGGATTTGCTTGCACTTCTCCCTGATGATGTACAGGACCTTCTAGTGGCAGATTCCCTGCCTGCAGAAGGGGGGTTGGAACTGGATGTTCTTTAAGCTCCCTTCCAACCTAAACCACTCCATAATTCCCTGATAATTCTGTGATATAAACCACCAGCCCCTCTGCTTCCCACAGCTGTTCCTGTTCTGCTCAGGAAAATGTTTGATTTTGGATTTTTTTTTTTTTATCCTGTCAGAACTCACCCAAAAGTGTCAGTTTTACTGAAATGTGTTCAGAACCACTCCTCCTCCTCCCTTCAATACAGGATTTTGGTAATACTGTCACCAACTTTTTTTTGAGCTGGTGCAATTGGATTTTGGGATCACTTTTATTTTTCCTCCAAGAAAAAAGATAGTTGTTATTTTTGTTACTTTTAAGAGCTAAAATGCAGAAAGAAATAATTTCTACTCAGACATGTTTTTTCTGTTGGCTTAATTTTTAACTTTGTTTTTGTTGGTTTTTTTTTGTTTGTTTGTTTTGTTTTTGGTTTTTTTTTGGTTTTTTTTAATATTTCTTCTAGTTCTTTCTGTCCAACACGTATTCTCTTAATCTTGGAAGGGAAATCACCTTCAAACTGCACCATTTCACACAGTCTGGAAAGTCCTTGATAAACTCAACTGCAAGTTAGTGCTGAGGACCTCTAATCATGAGTGCTGGATTTTTCCTATGTGAATTCCAGGAGTAATTCCCTGAGTTTGCATGGGTGGCAGAGTTGTCTTTTCCTGCATCACTTCTTCTACAGAGAGAACACTTATTTATTATTTACTATTTATTATTTACTATTTATTATTTTTTTTTATTCCCCACCTCTGGAAGTGTCCCAGGCCAAGTTGGACAGAGCTTGGAGCAACCTGGGATAGGGAAGGTGTCCCTGCCCATGGCAGGGGGATGGATCTGGATGATCTTTAAGATCCCTTCCAACCCAAACCATTCCATGATTCCCTGATAAATGCAAAAATAAGGACTTGGGTGGATTTGGCCAAGTTTTTGCTGCCTTTTAAGAGCTAGATGTAAATTTTTTTCACAGCATTCACATTGGACAGCATTCCCTCAAAACCCTCTGATATCTTTATTTGATGTATTTATTTGGGATAATTCCCTGATGCAAAGCCCTGTTGACCAAAGAGCTCATCCCCAGCAGGAAGCCAAGAATTTGCTCTATTACCAGCTCATTCCATTCCTTCTCCCCAGTCCCAGAGAACAAATGAAATCATCAGGGGTTTCAATCTGGAAACGTCCCCTCCAGATAATAATACAGATTTATCTGTGAGTGTTTTATCAGTTCTTCCAGCACGCTCCATCACCACAGGAATACACAGCTGGTGTCTATCTTTATAGATATCACTATATATCAACTTCTTCTTGAATATATATTCATAAACATTATTGAACATATATGCAGATTTATATAAGGATCCTTAAGTCAACTTTTCTTTCCATGGCAATTTCAATTTGGCAATAAAAAGTCAATGTGATGGATGTGGCTCTCTTTTCTGTGCAAAAGCTCAATATAGATCTTTCAGTATCAATAATTCCAGCTGTAAAATACGTATCTATAAAACAGTCCAGTGCTTAAGACTGGATTAAATTAGTGAGATTAATTCTGATACCTATGAAAATAAGTTAAAAGGAGTTAACTGTAAATTTGGCTCCTTTTTTCCCCCTCTCTCCTTGCCCTGGCAAAGAGAGACACATTTCATTTCCCACTGATCCAGCAGCCAGCAGTAATTGGTCTGCAATTTATTGTGAGCGGAATAAGAAAGGCAGGACAAAGGAACTGCAGAGGAGAGCTGCTCCTGGCTTGCCAAGAAATGTTCCAGGCAGCTGGAATTATTTCCTTTCACCACCTCCAAGCACTTGGAGGATATGGGAATAGAGGAATCCCCTCCCAAAGCCTGGCTGTTGGTCCCAGCCAAGGGAAGTTCTATGCTCAGATCCATGTAGGACTGGAGAGATGATGCCAAACATGTCCAGAGAAAAGCAAGGAGCTGGGAAAGGGTCTGGAGGAGAAACTGGTGGAGCTGGGGGTGTCTCAGCCTGGAGAAAAGGAGGCTCAGGGAGACCTTCTCACTCTACTACTCCCTGACAGGAGGCTGTGTTGGGGTGGGCATTGGTGTCTCCTGCCAGGAAAGAAACAACAGGACAAGAGGAAACCCCCTCAAGCTGCGCCAGGGAAAGTTCAGGCTGGATTTTAGGAAGAATTTTTTCACTGAAAGGTTTATCAATCCCTGGAGCAGGCTGTCCAGGGCAGTGGTGGAGTCACCATCCCTGAAGGGACTTAAAGGATGTGCAGGTGTGTTGCTTGGGGACATGGTTTAGTGGTGGCCTTGGCAGTGCTGGGTGAACTTGATGACCTTAGAGGTTTTTTCCAACTGGAATGATTCCAGGATTCTCTGGAATTTGCTTTACACAGCCTCTCTTTCAGTGCCTCTATCTTTGTGTTTCACAAACAAATCCATCTGGCCAAGCCTGAGATACAGCACACGATGACAGCAATGGGAAGAGACCTCCGTGAGCTTGGTGAAAATTGGGCAAGAACCAAAATCTGACTTATTCTACAATTTTCAAACAGGAGAGGAAGGGAATTTTAGGGACTTGTAGCCTCTACAGCCACATATCCTGGTGCCATCATCAGCAGAGGGCAGGGATCTCTCTGGAGAAGTCAAGAGGGTGTCTGTCCTCCCAGGAACTCAGAATCCACCTGCAAAGGGCACTGAGAGAGCATGGCTTGGCTCCAGGGCAGGCACAGGAAGAAAACTGGTGGATTTGGGAAAATGGAGCGGGGGAAAGAGGAGACCAACAGGAGCATTTGGGAGGAGGAACAGTCTGCCAGGTGGAGAAGGGATGAAAAGAGCACCTGCAGCACCACTGCCCACATCTAGAGCTGTTCTTTCTCTGAGCAGAAGAAAGCCACAATGCCCAGGGCAAGCCCGTTTCACATTCCTGGAAAGCTAACATCTTAAAATCCTGAATAATTAAAACTGTTTAATCAACAAAAATTTTGGTTTCTGCTCAGGATAGGTGAGGGTAACTCCACAAGATGATCCCAGCATAGGAGGGCAGAGGAACTTTGCACAAAAAGGGAATTGAGCTCAGCCTCCAGGTGTGTTGAAAGCAAGCTGACAACAGAAGATGAAAGCAGCCGAATCCAATAATTTTATATCCTGGAAATCTGTCCCATGCTCTTCCTGAGTCCTGATCCACATCTGTGTTCAGATTCCCATGTCAATTCTGCCACCCCAGAAACCTTCAACCTCTGGTGCCACATTGCACCAATCCATGGATGGGATCTCCCCGAGATTCAGCAGCTGCTGCCTCGTGTGAGCCCTGGGTTTCCTCTCATGGCTCATTACAATAAGTCAGATTAGAACTACAGCTAATTGCTCTTGCTGCAATAGTTTACAGGAGATGTTGTTACTGTTTGTACATCATGGAGTTGGCATAATGACATGTTGTCTTTCCTAATTATATCAGCCAAATAATTCCCGCTAAGTGCTGGCATAGTGTTTTAATTAATATTATTATCCCTGGATCTGTCACAAAGCTCAAGAGTCTGGAGCTGGAAAATCACTCCTTTTGTTATCCTTTGTACCTTGAGGAAAGTTGAGTGGAAACCTGGAGGAGGCCTTGGATCTTTTCTCCAAGCAAGAGAGAGCTGGGTTTGATTGTTAGCTTTGCCAAGGGCATAACTGTGGGTAAATGAGGCAGAATTTCACTGTCTCTGTGAAAAGCGGAGAGAATATTTAAATTACTTCCTTTGGCTCCAGCATATGGGATTTCAAGGAATTCTTGACTTAGAAACTGAGGATTTAGTGAATAGGAATTAGCCAGAAAATGAGTTTGTGCTTCGTGCCTAGGCTCACCTCTGCTTGGGTGTTTAAATTAACAGTTAGCAATTAGTGATTGGATAAATTAGGATTCAGTTACCCAGGCTGTTTGCAGGTGAAGGGAAGCAGGAAAACATCTCTGGAGGTGACCCTTGATCATTAGTTTGCTGTTTTTCCTTATTTAAATAGGCTTTAAAGTTATTCTGTGGCATAGTTAAGTGGCTCAAACGAGGTGAGGGATCTCAGGAACTTGTGGTCAGAGGTCCAGGACCCATCCACATCCACATTTCTAGTCTCAGGGACCCTCAGGTGGGATTTGTGGGATTTGTTCTTGTGGTGGGAACTGCACTGATATCCAGACCAACCTTCTACACAGAAGTTGTGTAACTGAACCATCAGCCATGGATGAGCAGCCTGGTGTGGTGGAAGGTGTCCTTGCCCATGGCAGGGGGTTGGGATGAGATGATTTGAAGGTCCCTTCCAACCCAAACCATTCTGTGATTCTGGGATTTGGTGATTTGCAGAATCACAGAATGGGTCAGGCTGGAAGGGACCACAGTGGGGTCATCTGGTGCCACCTCTCTGCTCAAGGAGGGCCATCCCAGAGCACATGGATTGTATACAGAGGGCTCTGGAATATCTCCAGGGAGGGAGACTCCACATCGTCTCTGATCTCTGTTCAGGGCTTGGTCACTGCCCAGGGAAGAAGTTCTGCCTCCTGTCCAGGTGGAATTTCCTGGGATCAGTCCCTGCCTGTTCCTCTTGTGCCATTGCTGGGACACCCAGAGCAGAGCCTGGTCCATGCTCTGAGCCCTCCCTGCAGACAGGGACAGACAGGGATGAGGTCCCCTCTCAGCTGTGTCTCCTCTCGAGGCTGAACAGCCCCAGCTCCCTCAGCCTTTCCTTGGCAGGGATGCTCCAGTCCCTTCATCATCTTCATAACCCTCCTCTGGACCTGCTCCAGGAGCTCCATGTCCCTCCTGCCCTGAGGAGCCCAAAACTAGACACAGCACCCAGATGTGCCTCACTGAATCTGTATTTGTTTCCCTTTGTCTTATTGGTGTAAGTTCAGCAGTGATAAAACTGGCCTCAAAACCAGAAGGGAACATCCCGAGTGCTGAGGCTGCTGTGACTCCCAGTGTGGAAATGCATTCCCCAGTGATGGGAACAGGAGCTTGGTTTTTCACAGCTTCACAATTATCTGCTCCATAAAAGAAGCTGCTGATGGTTTTGTCACAGTGTGAGCACTGCAAGATGTTCAGGGGACAGTTTGAGTGCAGGAATTTGTACTTTGGGGATGAAGGACCCCATGGTGCATTGAGGGGGGTTTTAGAGCCAGCTGGATCTCTCTGAGCTTCTCTGGGAAAAGGTCAGTGTTGAAAGTGCTTTGTCACCTCTAAAATGGGGACGTGGATATATTGAGGGGGAGGTAGAGCTGAAATAAGGGCGAGACAAGGGAGCTGGTGGGTCAGACTGTCATGATCTCACTGCTGACACCAAAATAATTTTATGATAACTGAAATAATGTTAGGGTGTGATTATTGAAAGATGCTTCTGCCTGAATTAAGGTGCAAAGGAGACCATAAAAATCAAGAGTACAGCTTTTATTTAACAGCAAGTGTGAGGTAAAGTGTGGAGAGAAAGACAAAGAGAGGCAGATTGAATAAAAAGAGTAATCCCCACATGGGTCTCTGTGGTGTCCCACTGGCCCTTCTTCTTCTGGTCTTCTCAGTGTGGACATCCCCAAATGTTCTTCTGCGGGCACCACTTTTACACAGCCCAAGTCCCGGGTATCCAGAGGCATCCATTCCATTCACACAACTTGGGATGGGCTGTGTGTAGGCAGTCGCTTCCTTTTCCCACAGTTGTGTGGGAATTTTTGTCTGGATCACTTACCCAGCTCTGCCTCACCAGTTCTGGAATCTTCCCATTGTTGCATCTGCACTGTGGAATTTCATCTGGTGGGCAAATTCCAAACCCTCACCTCTGTTTAGGTCTGGTATTAACACCCTGCCCTTTGACATCTGGACCTACCTTAAGTTTCTCTTATGTGGCTTTTCTTGTGGGAATTTCCTTCTTTGGCAGTCCTTTGGGATGAGTTGACAGAATTCTTTAAGTCCTGACAAAAGCAACAATGGGAAGAAATTTGGGAGGATGCAGTGGCTTCATGCCTTTGTTTGCCCAGCTACTGCCTCGTGCCAACACAGACCATATTAAAATAGATCTCCTGCCGCACAGAACTCGTCCTCACTGAGAATATAAATCATATTCTGTGACTGTTTTTTCCCATCTGTCAGAACAGGACAGACAATGGATTTTCTGTTTGTCTATAATTCTTTTTTCAGTTCATTTTGAAGCTGCCTGGAAGAGAACCATGTAGTGGCAAGGTATCACATGATCTTTTGAGGCCAAAGGCTTCAGTTAAATCAAAACATTTAATTTAACCAAAGCAGAAATGGGCTCCTTTGATTTTTACTTTTTAATTTCACTCTTTATGACTTAACAGAATATACAGTCAGTGGGAGGGAAAAACTAAGAATAAAAGTAATTTGGAAATGAAGAATGAAAATGTTATGTGCTGGAAAGGTCAGAGAGGCAGTTTCTGCTTGATTGGAACATTTTGCTCAGGGTTTTTTTTTAAGCTTCCCAAGAGATACTTAATCAAAATCCACAGAATGTTCCTTTACCAATGAATCAGCAGGGCATATCTAACCCATCCATTTAACAGGATCCACTTTCACACATTTCACACCTGTGCCACAGTCATGCCACAGGAGGGACAATGATCCCGTTCTGCCCAAGTGCTTTTAGAGAGGACACTGCTAGGCCAGGCTGATAGAACAGCTGCTTCAGCCAATTAACACTCATTAGTGTGCCTGGGCGAGGTTTTATCCTGACCCAGAAAACTCCTTGCATTGTGTCATAAGAAGCCCAAGAACATCTCCCAGGTTGATACCAGTCCACATGGAAACAACACTGGGGAACTTTTCATGGGACCATTTATGTTGGAAAAGACCTCCAAAATCATCAAGTCCAGCCCTCGACCAAAGCCCACCATGCTCCTCATAAATTGCCACATCCACTCATTTTTCAACACTTCCAGGGATTGTGATTCCATCATTTCCCCTGGACAACCTATTCCAATGCTTGACCATCCTTTCAGTGAATAAATTTTTCCTAAAATCCAACCTGAACCTCCCCTGGTGGAACTTCAGCCCATGTTGTACCATTTCTCGGTGTGCAAGGTCTTTGATTGCGATGGGTGACTTCCACTGAAGTTGGGTTAATGCACAGCGTGTGATTTGATAAGAGAACTGCAGTGGAATGAAATTCCTGAGACTGGTGTGTGTGTGTGCCCAGTGAGATTTACAGAGCTCTTGGAAGCCCATCCAAGAGAGGAGGGGTCTGCACTCACTGTGGTTTCCAGCTGCAACCGGATGTTCAAAAAGCTGGGTGAAAAGTGAGTGGAGAAAATTGATTTTTAACTCCATTCCTTACATCTCCATGTGGCTGTTGGACATGAAGATGGCCAGAAGATAATGGAATCATGGATTGGTTTGGGGTGGGAAGGATGTGAAAAATTATCTAACTCCATCCGCCCGGCCTTGGGTCACCTTCCATTCTCTCAGGTTGCTCCAAGCCACATCCAACCTGGCCTTGGACACTTCCAGGGATGGAGCAGCCACAGCTTCTCTGGGAAACCTGTGCCAGGGCCTCAGCAACCTCAAAGGGAAGAATTTCTTCCCATTATCCCATCTACATCTACTTTCTTTCAGTTTGAACCCACTTCCCCTTGTCCTGTTTCTCCAGGTCCTCGTAAATAATTTCTGTCCATCTTTCTTGTTGCTTCCTTCAGGTAGTGGAAGGCAGCAATTAGATCACCCCAAATCTTTTCCAGGCTGAAAATTGCCAACACTCCCAATTTTTCCTAATAGGAAAGGTGCTCCATCCCTCTAATCTTGGTTGGTGACACTGTGCCACTGCTGAGCTCCCCAGGACACAAATTCCCTGCTACCAGCAAAGAGCTTGATGCCACTAGAAATTAGAAAGTGAAAACAGAATTTAGTTCTTCCTCATTCTTTTTAGCACCCTAAAATTTCTGTCACATTTTTTCCTGTGGGCCTGGGGGGAAACTTTAACTCATAGAGAATTCATACAGCTCATCAGAAACATTCTGGGCTATCACAGGCACTATGCTGCAGTTGGAAAAATACTTATTTATGAGTCTTGCATACTGTTAACAAAATAACAGCTTTCATTTTGCTTCCATATCCCATGATTCAGGGTGTTTACAGAATAAGCTGAATCTCATTAAATTTCGAACTAAGAGCTGGCAAAAGCCCAGCTTGGCTGAGGTTCCACTCTGAACAAAAGCTGAGAATGCACCTCAGAGGTGAACAGCAGGCCTTGACTTCAGAAAAAAGAATGGAAAAATGGAATGCCTGCTGGTTGTAGGGGGTCACAGATTTCAGCTGAACTGAACAAAGTTCAGTTTTACCCATTTGTGATGGTTTGGAATGATGGTACAACAGATCTGGATTTTATTCCTCAACTTGTTGGAGATACTCTGTAGAAAGCACTTCCCCTCAGCCCAGCCATCAACTGGAAGTGACAAACCCTGATTTTAATAGGGTCCTCTAAAAGCTGCTGTCAGGCAGCCCGGCACTGGGATCCTCCCTGCTGGAATAACTGCTCAGAAAAATAACAGCACCAGGCTCATTTGCCTAAAACAGGCTGAAGGCTTTTATCCCAGTGCCTGAGCCAGGAAATCAATCAGGAGCTGATTTCCATCAGGCTGCAGTGAACAGGGGAGTTGATGGATCTGCCACATGTGTGGGACAATCCCAGGGATAAAGCTGTTCACAGCTCTTAGAATCATGGAATTATTTAGGTTGGAAAGGATCTTTAGGATCATTAAGCTCTGCTGCTAGCCCGGCATTACTAAGTCCAGCACAAAACTGCATCCCTAAGTGCCAAGGTTTTAAACACCTCCAGAGGCTGTGACTCCACCACTGCCCTGAGGACTCTGTGCCAGGGCTTAAAAGACATTTTAGGTCAAGAATTTTCCTAATGTTTGACCTAAACTTCCCCTGGTACAACTTGAGGCCATTTCCTCTTGTCCAAGTGCTTGTTACTTGGGAAAAGAGCCTGACCCCATCCTGGCTGCACCCTCCTCTCAGGGAGTTGTGCAGAGCCAGAAGGTCCCTCCTGAGTCTTCTTTTCTCCAGGCTGAGCCCTCCCAGCTCCTTCAGCCCCTCCTGGTACTTCAGACCCTTCCCCAGCTCAATTCCCTTCTCTGGACGTGCTCCAGCCCCTCAATATTTTCCTTTTCTGATCCCAGAATTTGAGGTGTGGCCTCGGAAGTGTCAGTACGGGGGAACAATCCCTGCCCTGGTCCTGCTGACCACAATTTTGCTGTCACAGGTCTTTGATGTTTTGGATGCCTCCTCCATGTCCCTGTTGTCCAATGCTCAGCCCTCAGGTGTCTCTACCTGGGCCATGGGATTTGAATCACAGCACAAGGGCCTGAAATTTGCTATCTCAATCACCCCAGGTTGGAAAAAAACATCTGAAACCCTTGGCATGATCAGGATTGGTTTGGAAATGGAATTTGGAAAAGGGTGGAGAGATAATGAGGTTGGTGGGATGGAGAAGGAGAACAAGGAGAAGAACAAGGAGAAGAACAAGAACAAAAAGGACAACTAGGACAAAAGAGGAAGAACAAGAACAAGAACAAGAACAAGAACAAGAACAAGAACAAGAACAAGAACAAGAACAAGAACAAGAACAAGAACAAGAACAAGAAGAACAAGAAGAACAAGAAGAACAAGAACAAGAAGAACAAGGATTTGCAGTGAGAAAATAGGAAAATACTAAAGAACTAAAAATAGCAGTGAAGGAAAGAAAACACCTCTAGGCAAAAGGATTTGCAGAGCAAAACGGAGCAGACCAAAAGAAGGAAATGGTTTTTGTGGAGGTGAGAGAAAGGTGGTGAGCAATGGGTACAGGTGAAAGCAAACCAAAACCAAGCAGAGTAACCTTGACCAAATGAGGGGAAAAAAAGATTGGTGTCAGTCTAAAGGACTTTATTTCATCCCCAAATTATTGCTGTGCTTCAATGAGGGCTTTTTACACCCTCTATTTAACCTCTCCACCTTTTTCTTCACAGTAACATTTAAAGGATCAGTATAGAAATCAGAAATAAAAATGTACTCAAACACATTGAAAGGATCCAAATGAATTTTTTCAGCATTCACTAGATTTCACTGAAACACTGGAACACTTTATCCATTGCTCCATCTTTCTCCCACTTGCATTTTCTTACATTGCTTTGTGGAGGAAACCACTGATCCATGCAGGCATAATTACTCACTTAATTACAGCCATCCTGAGCATCCTGTCTTAAGCCAAATATGTACAAATTTATTATTAATTTATTTATTATCAAGTAGAAATTGCGATGTTTTCACCCTCCATCCAAAGGGTTGGACTGGTTCTGTTTTAAGAGGGAGAAATGGGATGTTTCCAAACTGCTCTGTCAGGATGGTGTTGAGGGATACAGCGATTGATGGGTGCCACCTCAGCTGGTGTTAATTGAAGGGCAGGGTAAAATCCAGGCTTGGTAAAACCCTCTGAACAGTGGGGTAAATGTGATGTAACTGGATTAAATGCCTGTATTGACACAGCCAAGCAAACAGGACCATGGCATGGGATGAAAAAAAACCAAACCGACAAAACCAGGTGTAGTTTAGGACTTAAAACCAGCTGTAAACCTTCTGTAAAAGACAGCTGGGATTAATCCACTCTGCTTTATGGGGAAGGGTTGGGAGCCTGCAATCAGGCTTTGTCATCCCAGCTGGAGTTTGGGCCAGAGAAGAGCTCCAGATCTTTAAATTTTCTTGTGCTGAATAACTCATGGAGCAGAGCTGACAACAGGAATCCTTCAGGGGCAGGATGTGCTGTTTTGGGTTTTTTTTAACCTGTGGATTGTTTTTTCTAAGTCTTTATTGCAGTCCTAGCCCAGACTGGGCACTTTGACCACATTCTGACACTGTCTGGAAGAACACAAGGGGAATACGTTCCCTTCTTAATATCCCATGCCCTGCTTTCCTTAGGCAGGGAAATTATGGATATACCCTCTGGATGTCCTGGAGTGCACAACTGCAAGCGAGGCTGGACTGCCCTGTGGAATAATCTGGTGCTGCTGGTGTTGAAACAGAACCCCTGGAGATGATTTTAATGTGAGAACAGCAAAATACTCTGGGAAAAAATCTTGGTGGAGAGCCAGGACATGCACTCCAAACTCTGAGTGCTGCTCTTGCAGGAGGAGATGAACCACAAAATGCCTTCTTTGAGGAAGTGCCATCTGTTTTCCAGTGGGTTTTTTGTTTGACCTTTACTTTCAATCCTTTGCTTTCAATCCTCACTTGTCCATGCAAGTGCTGGCTTTGCTGATCCCTGGGGTTTCTGGAGAAGATGACTTTCACCAGGATCATGTTTTCAATCTCTTCAGGGAGCACTGAGTGCAGGCCAGCAGTGGGAGGCTGAATTCCTGGTGGGAGTGAAGAAGTGACCTCAGTGATGACAATTTATAGCCTTGGAAAAGCTGCATCAGGATTTGTGTGGCCCCATCTGGGCTGTGCAAGCTTTGCAGGGTTAGGAGGCTGCACAGTTGATTGTCCTCCATCCAAACCCACGTCCAGGCTCCATGCACTTCCCAGGCACAATAAAATTTTAAAAAATTCATTTTCTACTCTACTCAACCACTGTGTTTTAATTCTTTTTCAGTGCTTTATGGATTTCACATGTAATTCTGTGCAAGAACTTGTTTAGGAGACACCATCAGACACTGAACTCACATGGAAGCGTGACTTGGAAGTTTAGAAACACATTAAACAAGCAAATGGAGATCTCCTTATTCAGAGGGAATTCTGACCTGATTTATTTTGATTTTCTCTCAGTTTGAACTGAGAAGGCTTGAGTTGAACTCACTAAACTTGTGAACATGAGCTGGTGGTCATAAAACCAATAAAAATAGTCATAGGTCCAGACCTAAGATCTGAGCTGGGTCCTAATTGAAAGACAGACTGCGCAGCCTAAGGAAGGTATTCCCAAGGCCTGGACTCCAATCAGTTAATTAATCCATTGTTTCCCACATTTAAGCACCCAAAGTATAAAATCCATGTAGAGACACTGAAATCTGGGTCATTTATCCTGGTGTTTATTCAAATTTTACCTAGCAGTAATAATGATTAATAGATTGTTTGATACATATTTCACCAGTGGTTCCTGAATTAATTCAGCTTCTTATAACCAGGGAGAATACTTGAATACCCTTGTTACTCATGTGTTCACAACCCTCCCATTGTTGTAATTGGGTCACTCCAGTGCTCAGATGAAATCAGGTTTCAAAAATAAGCCATATTCAAATGGGTAAAAGGGAAATCATGACATCAAACCTCAGAAAGTGCTTTTTAACAATTTAATAAACAGCCTATGTGTCATGCTGTTACCCGGCACCTGGATAAGGATGTAAGAAATTAATTTTTGGCTCAGAATTCTGCTCTTCTGGCACAGGATTCCCTATCCAGCATGGAAATTTGGAATTAGGAGGGTGAAAAACCTCATCCCCTTTCTGCAGTGTATTCCCATGCCCCCCCAGCTGTTCTATTAGAGGGAACAGTTCTGCCAATTCCGCTTTATGGCTGTTTTGAGTATCTTTTGCCCTTACATTTTGTTGTCTGACTGCAGTGCCATGGGCAGCAGAGAGTCCCATGTTCTGTCTGTTCGATTAAGAAGCAATCTGGCCTTTTTTCTGTTCTTAATTTTGTTGAAAAGCAGTCCCCATTTGGTTATCCCACCCTCTACATGATTTTTTAATCCTCAGCCTCATCCTTCACTTCCCCAGATTTCTTCTCTCCAGACTGAAGAGTCTCTGCAGCCTTGTCAATCTCTCCTCTAAAAGCAGATACTCCATATTCCTGATTTTTTTTTACTTTATCTGGACTTTCTCCTCTCTCAACTGGGTCTTGTTTTGAGAGGCAGAGAACAGAACTGCACAGACAACTTAATGTGAGAGGACCTAAAAATTCAGTGTAACAGCAAAATCCCTCCCTCTGTCTTGTTTCCGAAAACCTCCTTGGTGACTCCCAGCTTTTTTTGCCAACATTTTTGTCTGTTGTGGCACAGGAAGCCAGGGATTTCATGATGCTCCCAGTTACAACCCCAGGAATTCTTTCCTGAGTTTTCACAGACAATTTGGAACACAGCAAAGGGCAGGCATGGTTTAGACTGCATTTCCATGGACACAAAAATATTTATTTGCTGTCATTTGGACCAGGTTATTTGGGAATCCATCCAACCTGGGCTCCACAGACATTTTCTTATTTGTTTAATTCAAATCCCTGTGAGGTTCCTCTGGAGTTCCACTTGGAATTTCATCCCACTCTTCTGTATCCTGAGAAGCAACAATTCTGTCCTACTTTTAAACTCTCTCTCAAAGGATTGAAACCTCTTCTCCAATCCTGTAGCATGTTATATTTTTAAATGTTCCTTTTTGAAGGAATTTTTGGAAGGGATTTTGGCTCTTTGAAAGCCCAAACTGGATTTCCAGCAGGCTCTTTCTCTCCCTGAACTGCTGCTCATCTGCCTTTACAGAGCCACATTGGCTCTTTCCCAACAATCCATATTTGCCATAGACTCATTCTTTCCTGTAGAATACTGATTTTCCAGGGAATCAGGCAGGAATTTTCAAGACATAAAGAGTATAATGCTAATTATCCTGTATTTTGTAGATGGGATTTAGATCAGTTGTTTCAGCCTCTGAGAGCTGTGGCCATTGGTAATGCGAGGTTTTATATCTCAGCCAAAATTTTATGTGTGAGTTCCTTCAAGATTCCAGTCCAGAGGATGCTTTGGCATTGAACTGATTTGTTTAATTGGTGGATATCAGGAATTAACAGGTAATTACAGATGAGAAAGTGGGATTGATACAGGTATTTTTGGTTTGAAGGCAAGAAGTTATTTAAGAGGAGGTTTGGGTTGGATATCAGGAAAAGGTTTCTCATCCAGAGGGTGGTGGGGCTCTGGAACAGGATCCCAGGGAATGGTCACAGTCCCAAACCAGAGCTCCAGGAGAATTTGGACAACGCTCTCAGACACAGGGTGGGATTGTTGGGATGTCCTGGGCAGGGCCATGAGTTGGACTGATCCTTTTGAGTTCCTTCCAACTCAGAATATTCCGTGATTCTGTGATTTTTCTGTATCTTCTGGGCTTCTCAGCAAGCTCAAATGCAGCAGGACCCTCTGTTCTCAAACTGGATTATCAATGCATCAAATCTTTGGTAGCCAATCATAAAACTGATTATAAATTAATTTAGAGCAAACATGGGTATTTCTATTTTTCATTTCAGCACCCAACAGTTCCAAATAAAAATAAATTCTTACAGGCATGAAAATCTTTACAGAATAAGGCTGAATTTAGAGGCATTTTCACCCAAAATTGCAAACCATTAATGTGGGAATATGTTTAAATGTCAGGGTGTTTTCCCTATATATTTTCTAAATCAAAAGTTTCATTTTGGAAATGCCAAATCCCTTTGTTTTGACATTTTTCTAAGTTAGACCTTTTCATCCTTAATTTCAAAATAGCAGTTTTTAATTTTGAAAAATTGACTTCAGTATAAATGGTTGATTTTTTTATAGATGGACTAACTTGAAGAAGCACTTCTGAGTCAAAAGAAAGAGTTTAGCTCTATCTCAGGTGCTGTTTTACCTTTTTTTCCCCCATTGAGAGGGAGGAGAGGTAATGGAGGGGATTTTTTTTTCCACGCTGATTTTTGTTTCAATTCTTAACTGCATCAATTGCTCTGTTCTATCTGCAATATCCAGGAAGCAGAGTTTGAGAGAAATCCCTCTGGAAAACTCATGTAATGTAATAATCACAGAATCCCAGAATAGTTTAGGTTGGAAGGAACCTAAAATCATCCAGTTCCACCCGGCTGCTGTAGGCATGGACACTTCCCACTATCCCAGTTTGCTCCAAGACCTGTCCAACCTGGCCTTGGACACTTCCAGGGGTGGGGAATAAATAGTAAACAGTAAATAGTAAATAGCAAATAGCGAATAATAAATAATAATAAATAATAAATAATAAATAATAAATAATAAATATCCCAGGTTGTTCCGAGCTCTGTTCAACCTGGCCTTGGACACTCCCAGGGATGGGGCAGCCACAGCTTCTCTGGGCTCCCTGTGCCAGGGTTTCACCTCCTGAGGTGCCCTAGCACCGCTTAATGTAATCCTTGCTCCTCTCCAAGAGGAGAATTATACCCAAAATTACCTAATTAGTGGCTCCAGGCTTCTATACAACAATTATCAGGGCTGGAGGAGCTGCCAGAATCTTCCCTTCTCACCTACACCCATTTTTGGACCTCTCTCAGATCAGGTGAACTGCTGGGAGCTGACGTAGCTCCCATTGTGAAGCCAGATCACCGTCTTAATTTCCTCTTTCTGAATCATTCGTCTGACGATCGTTAATTACCAGATTAATTACCTGTTGAGGCGCACAGGTAGCGACAGCAGCTCCTGTTACATCATCCCTCCAAACCGTTTCCTGCTCCTCTGCTCCCGTCAGCTCCTGGCAGAGTGGGGTACCTATAATTCTCCCTAATTGTGTTTTAACAATCACATGCCTCCCACTCCCACCTCACTTCCAAAGGCATCCTGCATCAGTGCCAGCTCCATTTCTGGGGGGATGGACCCTGATTCCAAACCCTGTTTCCAAACCCTGTTTCCAAACCCTGTTTCCAAACCCTGATTCCAAACCCTGTTTCCAAACCGTGTTTCCAAACCCTGATTCCAAACCTTCTCCCTGCTGGTGAGTCAGAGAGCAGGAAGGGCTGGGAGAAGGGAGGTTGATTTTCTTCTCTTTGCCTCCAGGGGAAGGGGTGAAACAACAGAGGAATTGCTGAAAGGTGTAATTACAGGAGTGTGCTGTCAGGGAGAGGTGGTTTTGTTTGGATGTTTTGCTGGAAAGCACAGGCTTTGGAAGTACAAAACTCTGGTAATCCCTGATGGAATAAACTTCCTGCAATGTCCTCAAAAGGAAAGCTACGGAACTGTTGGAAAGGCAGGAAAACGAGCTCAGAGCTGGGTTTCTGTCACCTGATTTCAGATCTCATCTCCCCACACTGATTTCCTTTATTTAAATAATTAGAGAGAGTTGGTTTGTTCAGCCTGGAGAAAAGAAGGCTCCAGGGAGAGCTTAGAGCTCCTTCCTGTTGGAGTCTGAAATGCAGAGAATTCTCAGAACTTTGGGCCTGTAAACCAAAGCTTAGAATTGAATACAAGATTTGATTTGAGACCTTGGAAAAGGCTTCCAAACATAGGTGCCAGAAGCAAAAATCTGGATTTACAGTTTAAAGAAGAGACATGTTACGTGGAAGAAAGTTTAGAGTTTTAGAGTTTAAGATACAGAAAAAATAATAGTTACAAAGGTAAACAAGGAGTATAGAATGCAGTACTGTAGATTTGTGTATCATAACATGATTGGCTAAGAAAACTTACACTGTAGCATGAGTCCATAAGATGAAATATTTAAGGATTAGGTCAAAAACACAAATATCCTTGTTGGCAGTGTTTTATGAGTCAGTAAATCCTTAAAAAGTCTGGTAACTGGGGGTCTTGTGACCTTCTGAACCATGCAGTAAAGATGTGAGCCAATCTCACCCTTCCTGCCTATGTAGAAGAAAAGAAAAATAAATTGCGTCATCAAAAACAATTCAGAGGCCCTGTCTCTAACTCATTCAAGAATCCCTCAAAAATCCCCATACTTCCAGTGCCTAAAGGGGCTTCAAGAGAGCTGGAGAGGGGCTTGGACAAAGATCTGGAATGCCAGGACGCATGGAATGGCCTCCTATTGCCAGAGGGCAGGGATAGAGAGGATATTAAGAATAAATCCTTCCCTGTGACAGCAAACTGGACACCAGCACAGGTTTCCCAGAAAAGCTGTGGCTGCCCCATCCCTGGAAGCGTTCAAGGTCAGCTTGTACAGGGCTTGGAGCAGCCTGGGATGGCAGGAATTGTCCCTGCCCATGGCAGAGGGGTTGGAACTGGATGATCTTTAAGGTTCCTTTCAATCCGAACCATTCTGTGGAAATAAAGAATCTCCAGAGACGTTGTTGTCTCACCTTGTGGAGGTGCAGAGTGGAGATCACATCCCAAACTCCAACAATCCCGTTGCCTTGCTCTCCAGAGGTGGAGCAGGGAACCTCCAGTGGTATTTCTCAGCTGGAAACACGTTAATCAGAAACACCCACCCTAAACTGTAGAAACACAAAATCCCTGAATTATGGAATAGCCTGAGTTGAGGGGGGGGGGGGGGGGGGGCCCCATGAGGATCATCAAATTCTCATTTCTTTCCCTGAACAGCACCAGACAAACCCACTTGTTGGTTTCCTGGAAAAAAATAAAATATCCCCGAGCTCAGGATCAATGTGGATCCTCTGATGGCAAATCGGGGTGAAGGAATGACCCACCTCACACCTCTTTCTATTCTCCTTTCAAGCCACAGGTCTCACTGAAACTAGGAGTATTTTAATCAATCTTCCTCCTGACAAATGATATTGAAATTATTTGCTGGCTGTATAATTTATTAAGGAGGAACACAGGAAAAGGAAGAAAGAACAAATGGAATACGAGGCAGGAAAACCATGTCAGGTGATAATGAATAGTTTAGTTTCGTTTGGATTTCATAGAGAAAAAACAAACAGAAAAAGGTTTTCTTTGAAGTGCCTGGTAGTTTAGCTTTTTCAGAGGGATTTAGTTCAAAGTTAGGCCATTAATTTTGTCTTAATTTTTAAATTAGCCCTTGTTATTTCTCTTGAAAAATGAATGGAACCGAAAGAAGTTGCATTGGCAAAACGTCATGAAAATCACTTTCATTCCACTTTTTTTTTTCTTGTGTTTCCACAGTAAGAAGATGGGAAGTGTGAAGTTAAAAAGTGAGAAATCCAACCTCTCAAAGAGAAGTGAAAATGTTCATCTCTTTAAAAGTCAAAACAAGCTGCAAAACTCTTCATTAAGTTGCTGGTTGGAATGTTTTTCATAACAACATCGAAAATGCCACTGAAACGGGTGTGATTTATCTGAATGTTTACATTTTAATGGAATTTGCTTTTTTTTTATGGTGAAAAAAAATCATTCTGTGGTTTTCCATTAGCAAGTGTAATACTAAAGACTAAACTCTCCTGAAATCCAGGAGTGGGAGTGGAACAGTCTGCTCTGAAGAAGATTTTACACATTGAAGGGGAATTATGAGGCATTCCTCAATTTACACCATCTGCAGAATGTGGTTGCTTCTCATACTCTGCTGACAAAATAAGACTTGTTATAAATCTGGAAGAAGAGAAAATGGCATAAAAAAAAATTACCTTTTCTATTTTTTTTTCCTACAGGAAATTGGAAGGGAGAAAAACAGCCAAAGCCAGACATGTGTTAGACAAAAAAATAGATATTTCACTCAGAAGATGCTGAGGAAAAACAAGTCTGTCAGCAGGGTTATGTCACCTCAAAGCTGTGTGATACCAAATACTTGAACCTGGATTTAAGCAAAGTTTCTCA
Source organism: Geospiza fortis (assembly GCF_000277835.1). NCBI lineage: Eukaryota > Metazoa > Chordata > Aves > Passeriformes > Thraupidae > Geospiza > Geospiza fortis. The sequence goes on along the minus strand of NW_005054651.1, from coordinate 125,214 downwards.
AAGAGGCCAAAGTACGGAAGAGTCTAGAAACTTTATTTTCAATTTTTAAAATTATTTATTCTTTCATTTTGTTGCTGAGATAGAAACGAAGATGGAGTGAAGAGAGAAATAAAATTCATGTTACACACCCAAGCTCCATCTGACAGTAACTGAAAGCATTGCAGCTGCTGGAAATCAGGAGGAATTTCTTCATTAGGAGGAATTTCTGCATGGAAAGGGTGGTCAGGCAATGGAATGGGATGCTCAGGGAGGTGGTGGAGTCCCCATCCCTGGAGGTTTCCAAGGAATGACTGAACATTCAGTGCTGGTGACAAGGTGGGGATCAGGCACAGCTTGGACTCGATGATCTTGGAGGTCTTCTCCAACCTCAATGACTCCATGATTCTGGGAATTTCAACATTATCCAGAGAGAGGGGCATTTAGCAGGGAAGCTAATTAAGCTGAGAAGAGAGTTTAGCATTAAATGCATAATTGATAATTTTCTTTTGTGTTCTATGTTTTTTGTAACACGTCCCCATGGTGCGAATCATTGAGTGCCTGAGAAACAGCTGTGAGACGCTGAAATCACTCCAAGGGTCGGGAGTGATAGGAAAAGGGGGAATGGTTTCCCACTGAAAGAAGGTTCAGATTGGATATTGGGAATAAATTCCTCCCTGGAAGGATTCTGAGGCTCTGGCACAGGTTTCCCAGAGAAGCTGTGGCTGCCCCATCCATGGAAGTGTCCAAGGCCAGGTTGGACGGCTCGTGGACCCACTTGAGATAGTGGAAGGTGTCCGTGCCCATGGCAGGGGGTGGAACTGGATGGTCTTTAAGGTTTCTTCCAACCATTTTAGGATTATACATCTCTTTAAAGCTGGTTTGAGTCACCTGACACACAAGGAATCCCTCACAAGAGTTTGGGGAGGATCCCAAACACAATATGGAGGTGCTGCCTTTCCTCTCCTGATTCTTGAGGTCTCCACCTTCAGTTCTCTGCTCCAGACAGAAAAGCAAAGCAGCATAATTTTGATTTTTCTTTCTTCCCCTCTGAGGAAACTCCCATCTTCCAGACCTGCTCCAGCATTGCCACTGCAATGTTGATGCTGAAAAATACATAACTGGCATTTTTAATTTTATAAGAGTTTATCTGACAGAGCCTTTTGGGTGGAATATTTGCTAGAGACACGGACTATCCATGCTGCAAATTATCAACTGTAAGAAATAGGATAAACTGGGATTAACAGGGATAAACTGGGCAGCTGGGGTAGAGGATCACAGAATCATGGAGTTGTTTACGTTGGGAAAGACCTCCCAGATTTTTCCTTCTTAGCATGAAGTTCCTGGATTCTTCAGCTCAGACCTCCACAGAAATGGAAACGAGGGGAAGGGAAAAGAGTTTGGGTTTTTTTTTTCCTTCTCTCTGCTGTTTCAGAAGCTGCTAAAAGTACCTATTTCTTCCAAACATCTAACCACATTTTGGTGTTCTATGGGAGCATGTTGGCTGGAGCTGTAATTCATTCACATAAATCCATTTGCAATGGAAAATGAGATCCAGCAGTGAAAAAAAATTCTCCTGCTTTATATTGGTTGTTAGGAAATTTCAGGAGAGGTGCTGCTTCCTCCTTTGACTGTCAGTGCATAACCTGGGAAAAAAATCCCCAAACAGTTCTGCATCCTTGTTGTCTATCATTAAAATAGGGATAAAACCCTTCCTTTTGCCATATGCTTTATCTGACTTCTTTTCCTCATTTGTAAGTGCTTGGACATACTGACTATCTTTGATTAACTATATATAAATAAATGGACAATATCAATTTTTTTTTATTTTTCTTGTAGTGTTCCAACTGTTTTTTAATTTTATTACAATAAGCACCACTGCAGTGATTTCTAGTTCAGATTTGAAGAGCCACAAAGAATTGTGATGGTCACTGATGTCTAACAAGAATGGTACTCACTCAAAAACAACTTTTGCAGTGGAGGAAATCAATATAATTTGGAAATTTTGCCTCCATGATATATGCAGGTGGCAACCGAGCAAATGGAAATTCCTATCTTTGCTCACATGTGCAAAAAACTTAATTTTCTGAGGAAATCAGGTTGGAAAAGCATCTCTTGAGGTGTCATTTAGCCTTCAGTCACTGACCTTGAGATTTCAGGAATTTCACTAGAGAATCATTGAGTTTCCTTAATGCTGACTAAAGTTCATTATTGGGCATTTTTTTGTCATTGACCAGGTTGTAGAAAGAGGTCTTGTATATATTGGTATTGATGGTGGGGATTAGAGATAAGCTAAAGTTAAAAGAAAAACCAGAATGAATCCAAAGAAAACTGGGCTGGATGTGAAATATCCCATCAGCTCTGTAAATGAGAATCATTAAAACAATAAAAATACCAATCTTTATGTTCTGAGGGGTTCTGGGCAATCAGGAAATCCATCAGAGGAGCTGCTTCCTCATCTCCTGCTGTCTTTTTCCACATAAAAACTCATATTTCTCTTGGCTGGGGTTACATCCTGCACAGCCTCCTGATGCCAGGAATGAAACTTCAGAATATTTTCTCTTCTCCCTGTTAATGAATTGCAATTTGGATAATTGCTCTTGTTTGTTGGATGGTAGGGGTGGTTTGTTTGAAGATTTTGTTGGACGTATCCTTTTAAATAATTATTTTTCAGATTCTTGGATGTGATTCTGTGTTTGGATATTTTTTTTTTCTTGGCTGTTATTCAGGTTGTGGCATTTTCTTCTCACGTGGATTTAGTGTCTGCCATCAATAAACTCACTCTCTCATGAGATATTTTCCAGTTATATTGCTTAGGAAAACAAGGATTGGGGGATAGAAAGTAGGAAAATAGAAGGGAAAAAAATCAGAATTGACATGAATAAACATAACTCCACAGCTACAGCTGAGAACAAGAAATTCAAGCACAACTGCAACCTCAGCTGGGAGAAAGCAAAAATGTCACCCTGTGACTAAAGGAAACCCTTGGATGTCCAGACAATTTGAACATTTGTATTGGATATTGGAAAGAAATTCTTCCCTGAGAGAATGGTGAGGCCCTGGCACAGGTTTCCCAGAGAAGCTGCGGCTGCCCCATCCCTGGAAGTGTCCAAGGACAGGTTGGACAGGGCTCGGAGCAAGCTAGGATAGTGAAAATTGTCCCTGCCCATATCAGGAGGCAGAACTTGATGATCCAGTTCCCTTCCAACCCAAACCATTCTGGCATTTTATGAAACAAATCCTACAAGTTTGAAAAATCCCACTGCATGAGAGTGAAAAGAGGAGATTGTCGATGAGGAGATGTGATAGTTGTGGACAAAATCCCACTTTTACTGGGGAATGGCCACTGGTCTGTGAGTTTAGGGGAACAAATCACCACAATTATTATTTACAACCATGTCTTTCCCTTGTGCCTCACAGAAATCAGAGCATCAATGGGCCACGAAAATCTCAGGGTGATCTTCCACCGAGGAATGACTGAGCCAGCAAAAAAAGGGAGCAGGGAATAGATGGGAAATTAATTCTGGATGGGAAGTTCTGCTCTTCATCTCAAGTGAGGAGAAACTCAGTCCGCAGTGATCCCATCCCAGCATTTTAAGTTCAAATTACTTGCTTTCAAAAGGATTTGTGCATTTGTTGCCCTATCACTGACATAACCCCCAGCCCGATGTGATCCATGCAAATCTGCAGGCAGAGGGACCCTTTCTCAAGGCTGGAGGGTTGTTTTTCCCCTCAGTGCTGTTTTTCTTCATCCCAATCCAGTGCCAGAGCTTTGCCAGGCATCTTCATAACACCTTAGAACAGTGGTAAAAACAAGGAATGAAAGTTCCCGTTGTGGAACTTTCCTCAGAGCACCCTGGGAGGCAGCTGGTTGCCCACAGAAACAAAACAACAAAAAAACCTTCTAGTAAAACACAAATGAGTCAAACACCTTGAGCCTGTTCTCCAGGAGATGAGATTGTTCCCTGTTTGTAAAAGGAGCTAATGTTGTCCTCGGGAAAGTTTAGTCACACTGTCCTCAGGATAAGGATAAGTGGTAGAAAATGACCTGAGCTGGGTTTAATATTCATATTTTTGAGTTTCATCTGCTCACAAAGCAGGACCTGGTTGAGGATGCAGCTGAACTGGAACTGATGATGAAGAAATTTCCTCTTTTTCCTCATCCTAAAGTCAAGGTGTGAATTTAATGTAAACTCATTAAATATTCCAAACCTCCACTTACAGACATAACACCTTAATTCCTCTTGGCTTCCGTCATTGGAATTCAGCAACAACTTGGGGATGAGTCTGAACTCTCAGAAGGCTTCAGTGAGGAGAATCTCTTCCTGTCAACTCTTCTTTGGGGGTGTGAGGAAACACTGACCTCCAGGGCATGCTGAAAAGGACCACAAGGAAGGGTCCCCAGCACAGGAAGGGCCTGGAGCTGCTGGAGCGAGTCCAGAAGAGCCACCAGGATGATCAGAGGATGGAGCAGCTCTGCCATAAGGAAAGGCTGAGAGAATTGGGATCATTCTGCCTGGAAAATGTTCTGGGATGACCTAATTATGGCCTTCCAATGCCTGAAGGGAGCCTGCAAGAAAGAAGGAGAGAAATGTTTTACAAAGGCCTGGAGTGACTTGAAGCTGAAAGAGAGTAGGGTTAGGTTGGATATTAGACAGAATTTCTTTAGTGTGAAGGTGGTGAGGCCCTAGCACTGGTTGTCCAGAGGATCTGTGGCTGCCCCGTCCCTGGAAATGCTCCAGGCCAGGCTGGATGGGGCTTGGAACAACCTGGGATAGCCTGGGATAGTGGGAGATGTCCCTGCCCACAGCAGAGGGATGGAACAAGATGAGCTTTCAAGTCCCATCCAACGCAAGCCAACCTGTGATTCTATGGAAACAAAGAGGACACAATCAATCAGAAGGAGCACAGATCATAGAATCATGGAAAGGCTTGGCTGAAAAGGACCTTAAAGATGATCTAATTCCAACATGCCCACCATGGGCAGGGATCCCCCCACTAGACCAGGTTGCTCAGACTGGATATTCATGCTCTCACCACTGGCCTTCAGCAGAACACTGTTCTTAGGAGGAAGTTCATTATTTAAGAACTATTTCCAGTCTTTTAACCTTCAGATCAGAAATCTGGATCCATTCACCACAGAGAAAAAGAGGACACAGATGGCTGGATGCAATAAATTCATTAATTCTTGAGGTTTTGTTGTGGTTTTTTTTTTTTTTTTTTTTTTTTTTTTTTGCCAAGGTTTTGTTTTACTGCCAGAACAGATGAGTTGTACATTGATGTCCAGGAAAACTTTGCTGCTACTTGAAACAAATATGGGATGCTGATAATCAGAACCATCATTTGATGGTGTTGGATATCTCTCAGCTGTCTTCCTCTGAGGAAAAAGAGGAGGTTGAAACATAGAATGGATTTAATGCCAGAGTCTCCACAGAAATCTGTCACAGACCACTGTGGGGACAGAGTCTCCTTCCTGATTGGGCTTTGTCACCCCTCAGCACAAATTCCAGCTGCTTTAGAGGATGATATTTTCCTTTCTCTGGCTCACCTCACCTTCTCTCATCCCTGATGTGTTCACAATGAGCTTTAAATCCTCCTGGAGCTCACCAAAGGACACTTGCCTCACATGGATTCTCCAGGAGAAGGAACTCTCAGATGGTTACGTTGACATTTGTGGTACAAACAACCTCTCCCTACCTTTCCCATGGTGCTTCTGTTCATATTTGAGAATTCCCAGGAGTGGATTTGTTCATAAAAGGGCTCTTGGAGGGAACAAAGGAGGGACCAAGGCCTGTTGTTGAGGAGTGGGACCCATCGTACTTTTCCTGGGCCTGTAGAGGCTGAGTATGAGAATATTCCTGGAAATTCTTCTGTACTGAGGGAACAAATGGTTTTGTAAAAGTTAAAAGAGGACTTGTTGGTTGTTTGGACCTAAATCCAGAAGATTTTTTTTTACCTCAGCAGAGTGGTACACGGTTTACTTGTGCTGGCTTTAGGATCTCTCCAGAACACACTTTTACCATCCTTGTCTGAGAGACAAAAGGTTCCTGATCCTGCCTGGGCATGGGAACTGCACAGGGATAAAAGCCAGCCAATTCAGCCACTTTTAGGGAATCCAAAAATGTTTTGCAACTCAAAAGTGTGCATTAATATGCAGACTTTTTGTGCATATTAATATGTGCAAGCAAGGCCTCTTGAAAACAACATCAGCAGAGCCATCACCTTTTGCCCCCCAGTGCAAGAAACTCCCAGATCTAGTCAGTGTTCATATCCTTGGGAAGCAAAGAGAACAGAGAGAAAAGGATGGATTAATGTGAAAAAGATTTGTCCAGCGTCTCAGAGAGCAGCTGGAGCTTTAAACCAGCCAAACTCAATTTCTTGCCAGAAGAAGTTTGTGTAGTCAGAATCAATATTTATTAATTCAGGGCTCACCATACAATCCCAATCCATTGATCAGGCACATTTTTACAGCTCCAATGAGTTGGAGTGGTCTGCTGGCACTGGGCCTGAGCAGGGCTTGACTTGAGCCAACCTCCCAATTTGCTTTGGAATATTATGTTGTCGTTACTCAACCACATGAGTAAAATTCTGCTTTTCTTGGAGGCAACAGATGAGTTAACTCTGCAAGTCAAGCTAGAAATAAACCAACAAGTTTTGTGGTTTAGGGTTTTTTTCCAGTCAGTGAAAGAACCATGAAGATGGTAATTATCACTAGAAATTCTGTGTGGAATGGCAAGAAATCCTCTGATCAGCTTTATGGATTAACCAATTCACCTAACCTTGTATTTCTCTTGGAGAACCCTGTATGGGAGGCCCAAAAGACATTGGCAGCTCTGCCAAAATTGCTCCAATGGAGTTTCTACAGAAGACACAGAAGCCTTTGAAAAGTCCTGAGTGTCACAATCAGATTTTGTCCCATGGGGGACAAGATGGGAACAAGATACTTCAGAATTAAATACACAAAATCCTTAAGATGATTCCAAAAGCCTAAACAAACAGTCAATTTTTTATCTTCCTACAGCATCCTTACCAAGGGTTTCCCTGGGATACTGCCACTGTATGACAAAAGAAAAGGAAAAAAAGAATGGGCTGAGTGCAATAAAATGGGTAGTTGATACTGGAAAATCTTACAGGCTTAATAATACTTCCCCTCAGCTCCTGAAAAACACAGGGAAACACAAGAAGATAATCAGCTAAAGTTAGCTGGTCTTCCTTCCCCTGGTCAGGAACTGGTACTCAGCACATCCCTCTGCTTTGGTGGTCTCAGTATTTATGATATTCCTAAGCTTTCCTGATATTTACTCCGTAATAAATCCTACAGGTTTAATAATTCCTCATTATTTGTGCATTTTGAACTGTCACATGGTGGAACTGCTGCTGAGAAATTCCAGGTTTCAGCCCAAAAAGTACTCCAGTCTCCAACTTCTGTCCCGCCCCAGGTCTATCCCTGCTCTCCTGGATTCTTCATGAATTACTGTAGCTCAACTAATTCTTTCTACCAATCAACTGTTTATTTACTATCAATCAACTATTTAATTACTATCAATCAACTATTTAATTAGAATAAATCAACCCTTGTCAATGGACATAAGGGTAAGAGTACTGCTTTCCTAAGTAATTCAGGTCGCTCAGATGCTGACAATGATGTTCATTAAAATAAAACTAATGAGTAGGACCAAGTTAATTGTTCTGCAGCAATTCTGGAATAATGAAAGGAGAAAAAAAAATCTAAGACTGAATTCCCAACCTATTTTAATTTCCTACCCCTCTTCCCAAAAGAGTTGTCTGAAAATCCCAACTGCTGAGGGTGGAGTAACTTCTTGCAAACAAATATTGGGAATTATTTGAACAATCTGAGACTCAGCAGCCATCCCTCAAGGCTGCTGCTCTGCGTGGGAGGGACTTGTGCACTGTAGGAATTGAAGGATGGCTTAAATCTGCACAGATTTTTCAGGATCTGGTGTTGTCCTCAGGCCATCTTAAATGATAATTCAGTAAAAATTTCATTTCATTCTTTATAAAAAGTAGAACAAGAGGAGGAAATTCCAGAGAAAGCAAACATGGATAAAAGTACAATATTAACCCTTTGTCACTGTAGATAATTCCATGGCCACAGTGATGCTAAGGAATAAACTCCAGTGATGATTTAAAAAGATCTGGGTTAAGATGACATAATTTTGAGCAATTCATTTATGCTGAAGGCAACTCTCACAAAAAAAGAGTGGAATTCTGAACTGGAGAGAGCTGCACAAAGATTCATCTCAACTCCCAAAGAGGAGTTTTTCAGACATTTCCACTCAAGCAAAAAGAAATCTTGCAAACTTGTTCAAAGTTTGTGAAGTGGCACAGGATGATCCCGAGTGATGTCATGGATTTATGGCTGAATGATGATGCCAACAATCCGCCTGCTCACATTTTATCTCCTCAAATATCTGGGGATAAATTTGCATTGTTTTACCTTTGCTGTTACAGCCACGTATCAAGTGTGGTCAAAATAATTGGGATAAGGAAGCCGTTTCTCTTCTGGATGTCTTCAAAATGCCTCATTTTATCAGAATATTTAATCATTTTAACTCATATGCTTGAAATGACTGTGTTTATGAGCAGAATTCCATAAAGCATTGTGTACCTTGAGCGTGGGATGTA